>NW_026943826.1:8422662-8480162 GCF_035594765.1 Anolis carolinensis
TTCCTGCTCCTTCTCTTCTTCCTCTTTTCTTCCTTTTCTCTCTCTTCTTCCTCCTTTTCATCTTCTCCTTCTCTTCCTCCTTCTCCTTTTCTTCTTTTCTTCCTCATCTTCTTCTCCTCCTCTTCTTCCTCTTTTCTTCCTCTTTCCTCCTTTTCTCCTACTCCTCCTTTCTTCCTCCTCTTCTTTTTCTCCTTCTCTCCTTTTTCTTCCTCCTCTTCTTCTTCATCTTTGCCGCCTCTTCTTTTTTCCCTCCTTCTCTTCTCTTCCTCCACCTCTCCTTTTCTTTTTCATCCTCTTCTTTTTCCTCCTCGTCTTTTTCTTCTCCTTCTCTTCTTCCTTCTCCTTTTCTTCATTTCTTCCTCCTTCTTTTTTCTTCCTTCTCTTCCCCTCCTTCCTCTTTTCTTCCTTTTCCCCCTTCTCTCCTACTCCTCTTCTCTTCCTTTTCTTCTTCCTCCTCGTATTCCTTTTTTCTTCCTCTTCTTTTTCCTCCTCTTCTTTTTCCCTACCTCTCTTCTCCTCTTCTACCTCTCCTTCTTTTCTTCCTCTTATTTTTCATCCTCTTCTTTTTCCTCTTTGTCTTTTTCTTCTCCTTCTCTTCTTCCTTCTCCTTTTATTCATTTATTTCTCTTCCTCCTTCTCTTCTTCCTTCTCCTCTTCTTCTCCTTCCTCTTTCTTCCTTCTCTTCCCCTTCTTCCTCTTTTCTTCCTTTTCTCCTTCTCTCCTCTTCTTCTCTTCCTTCTCTTCTTCTTCTTCTTCTTATTGTTCCTTTTTTTCTTCCTCTCCTTCATCCTCCTCCTCTTCTCCTTCTCTCCTCTTTCTTCCTTCTCCTTTTCTTCTCCTTCCTCTTTCTTCCTTCTCTTCCCCTCCTTCTCTTCTTCCTCTTTTCATCCTCCTTCCTCAACCTCACACCTCTGAGGATGCCTGCTGTAGATGTGGGCGAAACGTCAGAAGAGAATGCTTCTGGAGCATGGCCAGACAGCCGGGAACACTCACAGCAACCTAGAAGTATATATTCTACATAGATAAACCACACTCGCCTAGTTTCCAACAGGCTTCACAACCTCTGTGGATGCCTGCCATAGATGTGGGCGAAACGTCAGAAGAGAATGCTTCTGGAGCATGGCCAGACAGCCGGGAACACTCACAGCAACCTAGAAGTATATATTCTACATAGATAAACCACACTCGCCTAGTTTCCAACAGGCTTCACAACCTCTGTGGATGCCTGCCATAGATGTGGGCGAAACGTCAGAAGAGAATGCTTCTGGAGCATGGCCAGACAGCCGGGAACACTCACAGCAACCTAGAAGTATATATTCTACATAGATAAACCCCACTCACCTAGTTTCCAACAGGCCTCACAACCTCTGTGGATGCCTGCCATAGATGTGGGCGAAACGTCAGAAGAGAATGCTTCTGGAGCATGGCCAGACAGCCGGGAACACTCACAGCAACCTAGAAGTATATATTCTACATAGATAAACCCCACTCACCTAGTTTCCAACAGGCCTCACAACCTCTGTGGATGCCTGCCATAGATGTGGGCGAAATGTCAGAAGAGAATGCTTCTGGAGCATGGCCAGACAGCCGGGAACACTCGCAGCAACCCAGATTAAAATACAATAAGTAAATAAAAACTATAACGCCCAGGATTCCATTGCCATGAGCATTTGGGATGCCCTCCCCCCAAATGCAGTCTTTGGCCCCGTCTGCACTGACCAGTTAATGCGGTTTAAAGTTAGCTTCAAATTGCAGCAACTAGGCAAAACCGTGCAGGAGAAAGTCTTTTGTACACACTTGTGCCGTCATCAATTGGTTCCAGGATTTCCTATGTGATTGTCTGCACAGCCCAAATAATTTCTTCAATACGAGTCCGAAACTGCATTAAACGATCAGTGTGAACGGGGCCGAGGTTGACCCTGACCTGGGATAACCCTGAGAGATGGGTGTCACGGAGAACATCCTCTGTTTGCCCAACTCCCAGCTCTTCCTCTATTGCTTCTTGTCTATTTTTAGTCTCCAGGCCTGGCTGTAACTCAGTCCTTTTTGCCTGTTATTTAAGCCTCTGCATACTTTCCATTTGTGTTTATCCCAAGCTCCATTTTCCCTCTTGTTTCCTTTTGCAACTTATTCCAGTTTGGCCCCTTATCACACTGCCATATAATTCAGATTATAATTCAGTCCTTGCAAACTCAGCCAATCGGCTCCATGCATTTGATTGTCCAGTTAACACACATACCGTATCTTCTTCTTCTTCTTCTTCTTCTTCTTCTTCTTCTTCTTCTTCTTCTTCTTCTTCTTCTTCTTCTTCTTCTTCTTCTTCTTCTCCTTCTTCTTCTTCTTCTCCTTCTTCTTCTTCTTCTTCTTCTTCTTCTTCTCCTTCTTCTTCTTCTTCTTCTTCTTATTATTATTATTATTTTATTTGTATGACACAGCAAACAAGATAGACATGCTGGATTTCATATCACAAAATCACAAGTCAAACACTTCCCAAGTGTCTAGGACTGTGTAATGTATTATTATTATTATTATTATTATTATTATTATTATTATTATTATTATTATTATTATATCACAGCAAACAAGATAGATATGCTGGATTTCATATCACAAAATCACAAGTCAAACACTTCCCAAGTGTCTAGGACTGTGTGATGTATTTTCGGATGATGTGCGCAGATCTCAGTAAGGTGGCCTTTTGCAGCTGGCAGATCGTAATTTTTGTCAATGTCTATTGTTTCCAAATGCTGGCTGAGATCTTTTGGCACGGCACCCAATGTGCCCATCACCACCGGGACCACCACTCTGGTTTCTGCCAGAGCCTTTGAAGTTCAATCTTGAGGTCCTGATAGCGGCTGAGTTTTTCCTGTTGTTTTTCGTCACCTGGGATGGCAACATCAATGATCCAAACCTTTTTCTTTTCCACAACTGTGATGTCTGGTGTGTTGTGTTCCAGAACTTTGTCAGTCTGGATTTGGAAGTCCCACAGTATCTTTGTGTGTTCATTTTCCACAACCTTTGCTGGCTTGTGAACCCACCAGTTCTTTGCTGCTGGGAGGTGGTAATTGAGGCATAAGTTCCAATGGATCATTTGGGCCACAGAGTTGTGCCTCTGTTTGTAGTCTGTCTGTGCGATTTTCTTACAGCAGCTGAGGATATGATCAATGGTTTCGTTGGTTTCCTTGCACAGTCTGCATTTTGGGTCATCAGCTGATTTTTCGATCTTGGCCTGAATTGCCTTTGTCCTGATGTCTTGCTCCTGGGCTGCAAGGATCAGGCCTTCTGTCTCCTTCTTCAGGGTCCCATTCATGAGCCAGGTCTTCTCCTTATCAGCTTTTCCTTCAGTTTTGTCAAGGAACTTTCCATGCCATGTTTTGTTGTGCCAGTTGTCAGCTCTAGTTTGTAGTGCGGTTTTCTTGTACTGGTTTTTTGTCTGCTGTGCTTTGAGGAGTTTCTGATTTTTGACTTCAATCAAAGCAGGTTCTTCACTTTGCTTGACATATTCTGCCAGGGCATGTTCTTCTGGGGGTTAACCTGGCATGATGTACACTGCCATATTTGCATTATATAATCAGTATAGATGGCATTACATGGATCTAAAGATTATTATTATTATTATTATTATTATTATTATTATTATTATTATTATTATTATCTGTAGTCCCATATAATGTTGTTGTTGTTGTTGTTGTTGTTGTTGTTGTTATTATTATTATTATTATTATTATTATTATGGGGGTTAACCTGGCATGATGTACGCTGCTGTATTTTGCATTATATAGTCATTATAGACGGCATTACATGGGTCTACAGTTTATTATTATTATTATTAACTGTAGACCCATATAATGCTATTATTATTGTTGTTGTTATTATTATTATTATTCTGGGGGTTAACCTGGCATGATGTATGCTGCTGTATTTGCATTATATAGTCAGTATAGACGGCATTACATGGGTCTACAGTTTATTATTATTATTATTATTATTATTAATTGTAGACCCATATAATGCTGTAATTATTATTATTATTATTATTATTATTATTATTTTGGGGGTTAATCTGGCATGATGTATGCTGCCGTATTTGCATTACATAGTCAGTATAGATGGCATTACATGGGTCTACAGTTTATTATTATTATTATTATTATTATTATTATTATTATTATTATTAACTGTAGACCCATATAATGCTACAATTATTATTATTATTATTATTATTATTATTATTCTGGAGGTTAACCTGCATGATGTATGCTGCTGTATTTGCATTATATACTCAGTATAGATGGTATTATATGGGTCTACAGTTTATTATTATTATTATTATTATTATTATTATTATTAACTGTAGACCCGTATAATGCTGTTGTTGTTGTTGTTGTTGTTGTTGTTGTTATTATTATTATTATTATTATTATTATTATTATTCTGGAGGTTAACCTGGCATGATGTACGCTGCCGTATTTGCATTATATAGTCAGTATAAATGGCATTATATGGGTCTACAGTTTATTATTATTATTATTAACTGTAGACCCATATAATGCTGTAATTATTATTATTATTATTATTATTATTATTATTATTTTGGGGGTTAATCTGGCATGATGTATGCTGCCGTATTTGCATTACATAGTCAGTATAGATGGCATTACATGGGTCTACAGTTTATTATTATTATTATTATTATTATTATTAACTGTAGACCCATATAATGCTGTAATTATTATTATTATTATTATTAACTATAGACCCATATAATGCTATAATAATAATAATAATAATAATAATTATTATTATTATTATTCTGGGGGTTAACCTGCATGATGTATGCTGCTGTATTTGCATTATATAGTCAGTATAGACGGCATTATATGGGTCTACAGTTTATTATTATTATTATTATTAACTATAGACCCATATAATGCTATAATAATAATAATAATAATAATTATTATTATTATTATTATTATTATTATTCTGGAGGTTAACATGGCATGATGTATGCTGCTGTATTTGCATTATATAGTCAGTATAGATGGCATTATATGGGTCTACAGTTTATTATTATTATTATTATTATTATTATTATTAACTATAGACCCATATAATGCTATAATAATAATAATAATAATAATAATAATAATAATAATAATTATTATTATTATTATTATTCTGGAGGTTAACATGGCATGCTGCTGTATTTGCATTATATAGTCAGTATAGATGGCATTATATGGGTCTACAGTTTATTATTATTAATAATGCTGTAATAACAATTATTATTATGATTCTGCCTGATCTACACTGACTATAAAATACCTATTATATGGCAGTGTAGATCCAGCCTTTGGAGAAAAGATACCCAAACTCTCCATCATCCACAACCCTCCAGTTTTTTCCTAGACTTAAGACACCAATGACAGGCTAATTACTCCAAAAATAAGTAATTTCAAAACAAGGAAAGAGAAAATCAGCCGCGCGCGTCTCTTTTTCTGTCCGTGAAACTAAAGATCAACCTCACCCGGCTTCTTTCAGCCCTGGGGCCGCTTTTTTTTTTCCCCCGCGCGTGCGCGTTGGGAGCGGAAGCCGTCTGGTCACGTGGGCGGACTTGAGGCCCACGCTGAAGCCAAGATGGCGGCTCGTGGGAAGAGGTGAGCGTGTTTTTCTCTCACTTTTAATAGGAAATGGCTATTGACGTTTTATAAAAGGTTTTTTTCTGTCTGTCGTGAGGTGAATTCTGACGTAAAGAGCGAGCCGAATTGGTCTAGAATGGCCTCCTTTTTCTGAGGCTTGCGTCTACACCCAGGCATGGGCGAACTTGGGCCCTCCGGGTGTTTTGGACTACAACTCCCACAATTCCTAACAGCCGGTAGGCTGTTAGGAATTGTGGGAGTTGTAGTCCAAAACACCCGGAGGGCCCAAGTTCGCCTATGGCTGGTCTACAGTGTGATTAATGGCTCCACTTTTCAACTCTAGAGATGATGGGAGTTGTAGTTCAGAAAAGGCCCAAGGCCTTGTCAAATTAGGTGACCTTCCACACAGCCCTATATCCCAGAATATCAAGGCAGTAATTCCCACAATATTTGCCTTGAACTGGGTTATCTGAGTCCACACTATATATATGTGTGTGTGTGTGTGTAATATTATATATAATATCCCAGAATATCAAGGCATTAATTCCCACAATATTTGCCTTGAACTGGGTTATCTGAGTCCACACTATATATATGTGTGTGTGTGTGTAATATTATATATAATATCCCAGAATATCAAGGCAGTAATTCCCACAATATTTGCCTTGAACTGGGTTATATGCCCACACTATATGTATATGTATGTGTGTGTAATATTATATATAATATCCCAGAATATCAAGGCAGTAATTCCCACAATATTTGCCTTGAACTGGGTTATATGAGTCCACACTATATGTATGTGTGTGTGTGTGTAATATTATATATAATATCCCAGAATATCAAGGCAGTAATTCCCACAATATTTGCCTTGAACTGGGTTATATGAGTCCACACTATATATATATGTGTGTGTGTGTAATATTATATATAATATCCCAGAATATCAAGGCAGTAATTCCCACAATATTTGCCTTGAACTGGGTTATATGAGTCCACACTATATATATATGTGTGTGTGTGTAATATTATATATAATATCCCAGAATATCAAGGCAGTAATTCCCACAATATTTGCCTTGAACTGGGTTATATGAGTCCACACTATATATATGTGTGTGTGTGTGTAATATTATATATAATATCCCAGAATATCAAGGCAGTAATTCCCACAATATTTGCCTTGAACTGGGTTATCTGAGTCCACACTATATATATATGTGTGTGTGTGTAATATTATATATAATATCCCAGAATATCAAGGCAGTAATTCCCACAATATTTGTCTTGAACTGGGTTATATGAGTCCACACTATATATATATGTGTGTGTGTGTGTAATATTATATATAATATCCCAGAATATCAAGGCAGTAATTCCCGCAATATTTGCCTTGAACTGGGTTATATGAGTCCACACTATATATATGTGTGTGTGTGTGTGTAATATTATATATAATATCCCAGAATATCAAGGCAGTAATTCCCACAATATTTGCCTTGAACTGGGTTATATGTCCACACTATATGTATATGTATGTGTGTGTAATATTATATATAATATCCCAGAGTATCAAGGCAGTAATTCCCACAATATTTGCCTTGAACTGGGTTATCTGAGTCCACACTATATACATGTATGTGTGTGTAATATTATATATAATATCCCAGAATATCAAGGCAGTAATTCCCACAATATTTGCCTTGAACTGGGTTATATGAGTCCACACTATATATGTGTGTGTGTGTGTGTGTAATATTATATATAATATCCCAGAATATCAAGGCAGTAATTCCCACAATATTTGCTTTGAACTGGGTTATCTGATGCCACACAATCTATATACAGTATATATGTGTGTGTGTGTGTGTGTGTAATATTATATATAACATACAATAATATAAAATAATATAATATAATGTATATACCAGGGGTCCCCAAACTAAGGCCCGGGAGCCACATGCGGCCCATCGAAGCCATTTATCCAGCCCAAGGGGTCTCTTCCAACCCTCTTTATTATTATTATTATTATTATTATTATTATTATTATTATTATTATCATTGAGGCTGGGAGGCCATCTGTCAGAGGTGTTTTGCTTGTACTTTTAGTGCACAAAGACAGAAGGGGGATGGACTAAATGGCCCAAGGGGTCTCTTCCAACCCTCATTATTATTCTTATTATTGACACAAAGACACAAAATCACAAGTTGAACACTTCTCAAGTGTTTAGGACTGTGTGATGTATTATTATTATTATTGACAACATTAAGGCTGGCTGGCCATCTGTCAGGGGTGCTTTGCTTGTGCTTTTGGTGCATAGAGGCAGAAGGGGGTTGGACTAAATGGCCCAAGGGGTCTCTTCCAATCCTTATTATTATTTTTTATTATTATTACAAACATTGAGGCTGTATTTGTTCCCGTTTCCATAAAAACAATCATTAAAATCAACAAGCAGGATACAGTGTTAAAAACAGGAGACTAAATCGTAGATTTAGTTTAACAGCACTGGATTGCATTATACGGCAGTATAGACTCATATAATCCCATCAATGCAGTTAAAGTGCACTCTGAAACTGCAATATTTGGCAGTGTAGATCTAGCCCTAGTCTCCTGTAGAAGGGATTTCTACAGTTGAGGAACAGCCACGAGAAAGACTTTATCGTAGGGTTGTTGTGTGTTTCCTGGGCTGTATGGACATGTTCCAGAAGCATTCGGTCCTGATGTTTCACCCACATCTATGGTAAGCATTCTCAGAGGTTGTGAGGTATACTGAGGATATTGATGATGCCTGTCATAGATGTTGGCGAAACGTCAGGAGAGAATGCTTCTGGAACATGACCATACAGCCCGGAAAACACAGAACAACCCCTTGATTCCGGCCATGAAAGCCTTCAACAACATACTTTATCTTGTTTCCTTACAGAATTGTGCCTCTGAGGCTGGCAGCACAAGGAGAAATGCCTTTCCTTCTGTGATAATGTACCCCAATTTGTTGTTTTCACTCTCTCTTCCCTACTATTGAGACTTTTTTTTCCTCCCATTAAAACTAGAAAACTTGCTGACTTGAGCGTCGATGAGTTCCTGACCTCCGGATTTGATTCTGATCTGGGTGATGATGATGATGACAGCTCGGGAGGAGATGCTCGTATGCTGAATGGGGAAGATGGAATGAATGGAAAATCAAGCCAGAATGGAAAGGCTGGCAACAAGAAGAAGGCAAGCCTCAAATCAAAACCAGTGGAAAAGTAAGTAAAGGGGAAGAAATACTGAATATGCTGAATTTATTTGTCCGGGGGCTCCCATATTGTGATTTAGTGAATCCAGGTTTTTTTAGCAGAGGACTTTCACTGGAGGATGAGAACAATCAGTGTCAGCATTTTTATTCTAAAACCCTCTATCCTCCTCCAGAGGATCGATATTTACTATTAGCCGACCCTGCTAATAGTGTGCTTTTAATTTGTTTTTATTATAACATGTTTTTAACTTGTTCTTTTATTTGATTTTTATGGGAACTGTGATTCCCCTTTTCGGGCACCTGCGCCCATTTTCATATATTCTGGTCATAGACCGTAATAAATTGCTGATATTCTAAAACTAGCTTGGGTACCCAGCGTTGCCCAGATTATTTGAAAAAGTCAATGTTTTAAGTGCCGTCAGTTGGGGCCCCTCCTCCCATAACATGTTATACTAATAATATAATATGTATTATTGTATATAATATATAATGACATATAATAGTATAACATATTGTATTTACATATAATATTGACAATAATATTATAATGTAATACAATATAATACTAATAATAATGCAATAAAATAATATTAATTACCGTATATTCTCAAGTATAAGCCCACCCGAATATAACCTGAGGCACCTAATTTTACCACAAAAAACTGGGAAAACATTGACTCCAGTATAAGCCGAGATACCAATACAATTACATTAATTGAGGCCTCAGTAGTTCAAATGTTTTTGAATCTTTACATCAAACTGTAATTTAAGATATGACTGTTCAACTCTGATTGAATCATTATTTTCATCTTCTTAAATGTAAATGTGCTTGCTTATGTATCCTTTTAATAATAATAGAGCAAAATAATAAATGTATTAATAAAAATAAAAATAAAGTAAAATAAATGTAAAAGTAACAGCAATAATAGAGTAAAATAATAAATGTAGCAATACCAATAATAATAGAGAAAAATAATAAATACACTAGAGTCTTGCTTATCCAACCGCTTATCCAACATTCCGTATTATCCAAGCCATGTTTGTAGTCAATGTTTTCAATATATTGTGATATTTAGGTGCTAAATTCGCAAATACAGTAATTACAACATAACATTACTGTGTATTGAACTACTTTTTCTGTCAACATGATATTTTGGTACTTAATTTGTAAATCCATAATCTAATTTGATGTTTAATAGGCTTTTCCTTAATCCCTCCTTATTATCCAAGATATTCGCTTATCCAAGCTTCTGCGGGCCTGTTTAGCTTGGGTAAGTGAGACTCTAATAATAATAGAGAAAAATAATAAACATACCATATATACTTGAGTATAAGCCAACCTGAATGTAAGCCTACCAGGACCCTCACCCGAGTATAAGCTGAGGAGGTTTTTTTAGTCCTAAAAATGGCCTGAAAAACTAGCCTTATACTCGAATATATACTGTATATATTATATACTGTATATACTCAAGTATAAGCCTAGTTTTTCCAGCCCTTTTTTTAAGACTGAAAAAGCCCTCCTCGGCTTATACTCGGGTGAGGGTCCTGGTTGGCTTATATTTGGGTCGGCTTATTCTCGAGAATATACTGTAGATTTATTCTTTTTCTCTATTATTATTATTATTATTATTATTATTATTATTATTATTGGTATTGTTACATTTATTATTTTACTCTATTAATTATTATTATTACATATAATTCTCTTGAAACTAAACTCTTTCTTTCGACCAGGAATCTGAAGAAGGGGAAAGCTTCACAGCACAAAGACCAACTCTCTCGGCTGAAGCAGAAGGATCCAGAATTTTACAAATTCTTGGAGGAAAACGACCGCACTCTTCTGAATTTTGATGATTCAGACAGCTCTGATGAGGACCTTCATGTCTTGCCAGAAAAATTGGAGGTACAGTATGTTCTTAAAATGAAGACAAGGTAGTCATCAGCAGTGTTCTGGGAGACGTAAGAAACAATATTCACTCCGGGTTGTGTATTTTAAAATACTTTTCACAGGAAGCAAGTGATGACGATGAGGATGACGACGAAGAAAAAGAAAAGGGTACCAAACGGGAAAAATTTGACTTTATCACGGTGACTTTGAAGATGGTGGAGCAATGGAAACAGGCTGCAGAGGTAAGACATGGAATCCTTCCCTCTCCTCCTTTTCTGGAGGACTAATTTAACCATTGGGTTACTGTGAGTTTTCCGGGCCATGTTCCAGAAGCATTCTCTCATGACATTTCACCCACATTTATGGCAGGCATCCTCAGAGGTTGTGAGGTCTGTTGGAAACTAAGCAAGTGGGGTTTATAAATCAGTGGAATGTCCAGGGTGGGAGAAAGAACTATTGTCTGTTGAATGTGGTGATGATGATGGTGATGGTGATGGTGATGGTGATAATAATAATAATAATAATAATAATAATAAGATAAGATAACCTCTATGCTATTCAAGTGGGGATAATCTATCTATCTCTGTGGAATAATGTCCAGGGTGGGAGAAAGAACTCTTGTCTGTTGGATGTGATCATGATGATGATAATGATAATGATAATATAAGATAACATGTATGCTATTTATTCAAGTGGGGTTTATCTATCTCTGTGGAATAATGTCCAGGGTTGGAGAAAAAACTCTTGTCTGTTGGATGTGATGATGTTGATGATGATGATGATGATAATAATAATAATATAAGATAACCTGTATGCTATTTATTCAAGTGGGGTTTATCTATCTCTGTGGAATAATGTCCAGGGTTGGAGAAAGAACTCTTGTCTGTTGGATGTGATGATGATGATGATAATATAAGATAACCTGTTTAAGTGGGGTTTATCTATCTATCTATCTATCTCTGTGGAATAATGTCCAGGGTGGGAGAAAGAACTCTTGTCTGTTGGAGGCAAGTGTGAATATCGCAGTTGGTCAACTTGATTAGCATTGAATAGCCTGGCTCTTTCTCAGCCTGCCTCGGGGCATCCTTTGTTGGTAGGTGTTAGCTGGCCCTGATTGTTTCCTGTTTGGAATTCCCCTTTCTGTTGAAATTGTCCACATGCTTGTGGATTTCAATGGCTTCTCTGTGTCGTCTGAAATGGTGGTTGTTAGAGTGGTTCAGCATTTCTGTGTTCTCCAATAATATTCTGTGTCCAGATTGGTAGAGAGAAAAAGGGGATATAATAATAATAATAATCATCATCATCATAAGTGTCTGACGTGTGATCCAATACAACAGCCAGCAGAGTGTCTGCTGTGGACTCATCTTGTTGTGTTTCAAATAATAATAAATCCTTTCTGGACTTTCCTTGAATGTTTCTCTGATCCTTCCTTTATCCAGAGGCATCTCACGCCTAGAGTTTTCCATGAGATCACTCAGGCTTTTAAGGCCTGTGTGGTGACAGCGAAAGGCGATGCGGTTGGGATGGAACCAGGGAAGTTCAAAGTAATTGACAGCACAGGTGAGCCCCCAAGAACTGGGTTCAGTTCTTACTTTTTGCCACCAGTTGTGAGAAAAGAGCACACTACTTTATATGACAGAATCATGAGCTTTATCATGAGCTTTATGGATTTTTTTTGTCACGATTGTGCCATTCAAACTACTGAGTCACAGCATTGGTCCATCTCGCCTAGTATTGTCAACTAATTGACAGGAGTTCCTTGGGATTTTCTACAGGAAATCCCAAGTATTAACTAATATATATGTGTGTATATGTAAATTTTATTTTTATATATATCTATATATCTATATATGTAAAAGGGTAATGAAATTTCGGCCTAGGACAAAACAACAAAACTACACACCCAAGAAACACTAAACTTGGCAGCACAACCCCTCATCCATGCCTCTACATTCATACAACAAAAAGAAAAGAAAAATAAAGTCCTAATTAGAGGGAGAGGAATAATTGTTTTTTATCCAATTGCTGCCAGTTAGAAGGCTAAGCTCTGCCCACTTGGTCTCCTAGCAACCCACTCAGCCCAGGGGACAGGCAGAGTTAGGCCTCACTTAGGCCTCTTCCACACTGCCTATAAAATACAGATTATCTGATTTTAACTGGATTATATGGCAGGTAGACCCAAGGCCCTTCCACACAGCAATATAACCCATTTATAATCTTATATTATCTGCTTTGAACTGAATTATCTGGACTCCACACTGACATATAATCCACTTCAGTGTGCATTTTATACAGCTGTGTAGAAGGGGCCTCTTATAATCCCAGTTCTAAGCAGATAATATAAGATTATAAATATAATATGTAATAATTACTGTGATATAATAATACAGAACAATATAATCTCTAAAATCAGGACAGTAAATAAAGAGCAACAATCTGAAAGCATAAGCCACAGCAACGTGTGGCCGGGCAAAGCTAGTGTGTGTGTATATATATAATTTACATATAATACACACTACACACACACACATACTTACACAAACATATATATACACATATGCATATAAATAAAATGGCTCTCCATGCAGTCATGCTGGCCACATGACCTTGGAGGTGTCTATGGAGAACGCCAGCTCTTCGGCTTAGAAACTTAGGTGAGCACCAATTCCCAGACTTGGACATGACTGGACTTAATGTCAGGGGAAAAGAGTCTCGCTTATCCAACGTTCTGGATTATCCAACACATTTTTGTAGTCAATATTTTCAATATATCGTGATATTTTGGTGCTAAATTCGTAAATACAGTAATTACTATGTAGCATTACTGCATATTGAACTACTTTTTCTGTCCAATTTGTTGTATAACATGATGTTTTGGTGCTTAATTTGTAAAATCATAACCTATTTTGATGTTTAATAGGCTTTTTCTTAATCTCTCCTTATTATCCAACATATTCGCTTATCCAACGTTCTGCTAGCCCGTTTATGTTGGATAAGTGAGATTCTACTGTAATACAATTATAACAATAAATCACACTTACATGACCAGATCAAGGGGACGGGAACCATAAAACCAATATATTAAAATGTATCATTTTAGGCTAGGGAAATCTTGTGCAATATGTTCAACTCTGATTAAATCATTATTTTCATCTTCTTCAATGTAAATGTGCTTATGTATCCTTTTAATAATAATAGAGTGAAGTAATAAATGTAATAATAATAATGAATGCAGTAAAATAGTAAATGTAATAATAAATAGAGTAAAATAATAAATATATTAATAATAATAAAAGAGTAAAATAAATGTAAAAGTAACAACAATAATAGAGTAAAATAATAAATCTAATAATAATTAATAGAGTAAAATAATAAACGTAACAATACCAATAATAGAGAAAAATAATAAATATGCCATATATACTTGAGTATAAGCCAACCTGGATAAAAGCCCACCAGGACCCTTACCTGAGTATAAGCCGAGGAGGTTTTTTTTTCAGTCCTAAAAAAGGGCTGAAAAACTAGGCTTATACTCGAGTATATACAGTATATGTTTGTATATATAAATTATATATATATATATATATATATATATATATATATATATATACATACACATACACACACACACACACACACACGCACGCATATAAATAAAATGGCCCTCCTGCAGTCATGCCAGCCACATGATCTTGGAGGTGTCTATGGACAACGCCGGCTCTTTGGCTTAGAAATTGAGGTGAGCACCAACCCCCAGAGTTGGTCACGACTGGACTTTACATCAGGGGAAATCTGTTACCCCCCCTCTCTCTCTATATATATATAGATTATTTATATATAATCTATTAAAAGGTTTTTTAAGTGTGTGTGTATGTATATAAATTAGAGAACGTTTACCTTGCTCTTCAGTCACAAAGACATTCAGAACGCCTTACAAGAATGGTCATTGGCCCTCAGGACTACGATCTGCATAAGATAAATAAGATGTAACTGGGACCCACGTTGTTTATATTTTGAATAATTTAATGTCATTTGTGGGGCTTTTCTCTGGTCCATACCAAAGCCATGCAGTAGGGGGTGCCCAAGTAGTGCCTGTTTATGCTTTGAATAAATACTTTTTGAGGATTCAGAACGATACTAAACCAACTGAAATGGCTTTGCAGTGCTTCCCGTGCATTGCAGGAGCCCAGAATTTAAAATTATGAGGAGTCTCTTGAGTCAAATAAAATAGTACATGGATTTGTATCAACAAGGTTTGAATCAATAATTTGCATTTTTTTAAATCCTTGGGATGTATTTGATTTGCACCTGCTGAAACTTGTTGTAAAAATCAGAGTTTGGTTATCCTTTGGTTGTTTAGCTTTTCCCTGAATTGTTTAGAACAGAATGTGTAAATGCATTCTGGAAATAATGTACATTATTACTATTATTATTATTATGACTATTATTATTATTATATTATTATTATTATTATTATTATTATTATTATTATTATTATATAATAATAATAATAATATTCAAGATTGAACTTCAAAGACTCTGGCAGAAACCAGTGCAGGTGGTCCCGGTGGTGATGGGCACACTGGGTGCTATGCCAAAAGATCTCAACCGGCATTTGGAAACAATAGACATTGACAAAATTACGATCTGCCAACTGCAGAAGGCCACCCTACTGGGATCTGCATGCACCATCTGAAAATACATCACACAGTCCTAGACACTTGGGAAGTGTTTGACTTGTGATTTTGTGATATGAAATCCAGCATATCTATCTTGTTTGCTGTGTCATACAATAATATAATAATATAATAATAACTTTATTTTTATACCCCACCTCTATCTCCCCAAAGGGGACTCAGGGCGGCTTACATGGGGTCAAGCCCGAATAAGAACAATCTATATATATAAAAGAGTGATGGCATCACGGCAATTCACAAAACAACAAAAGTACAGGCCCCCCAACCTCAAAATTTGACAACACAACCCATCATCCACGCCTCAAGGTTGATACAACAAAAAGAAAAGAAAAATAAAGTCCTAATTAGAGGGAGAGCAATAATTTTTTTTTATCCAATTGCTGCCAGTTTAGAGGGCTAATCTCTGCCCACTTGGTTGCCTAGCAACCAAGGGACAGCCAGGTTTCAGTTAGGGGACAGGCAGATTTAGGCCTCACTTAGGCTTCTTCTACAGATTATCTAATTTGCACTGGATTATATGGCAGTGTAGACTCAAGGCCCTTCTACACAGCTATATAATCCATTTATAATCTTATATTATCTGCTTTGCACTGGATTATCTTGACTCCGCACTACCATATAATCCACTTCAGTGTGCATTTTATACAGCTGTGAAGAAGGGGCCTCAGATAATCCAGTTCTGAGCAGATAATATAAAATTAGAAATATACAGTAGAGTCTCACTTATCCAACGTAAACAGGCCGGCAGGATAAGTGAATATGTTGGATAATAAGAAGGGATTCAGGAAAAGCCAATTAAACATCAAATTAGGTAATCGTTATACAAATTAAGCACCAAAACATCATATTATACAACAAATTTGACAGAAAAAGTAGTTCCATGCGCAGTAATGCTATGTAGTATTTACAGTAGAGTCTCACTTATCCAACACTCGCTTATCCAACATTCTGGATTATCCAACGCATTTTTGTAGTCAATGCTTTCAATATATCGTGATATTTTGGTGCTAAATTCATAAATACAGTAATTACTACATAGCATTACTGTGTACTGAACTACTTTTTCTGACAAATTTGTTGTCTAACATGATGTTTTGGTGCTTAATTTGTAAAATCATAACTTAATTTGATGTTTAATAGGGTTATCCTTAATTCCTCATTATCCAACATATTCGCTTATCCAACGTTCTGCCGGCCCGTTTATGTTGGATAAGTGAGACTCTACTGTACTGTATTTACAAATTTACCACTAAAATATCACAATGAATTTAAAACACTGACTACAAAAACATTGATTATGAAAAGGCAGACTGTGTTGGATAATCCAGAACATTGTATAAGCGAATGTTGGATAAGTGAGATTCTTCTTTAATATGAAATAATTACTGGGATAGAATAATGCAGAACAATATAATCTCTAAAACCAGGACAGTAAATAAACAGGGGAATTCCACACAGGAAACAATCAGGGCCAGCTAACACCTCCCAACAAAGTATTCCCATCATCAAAGTCTGGCAAATCCTGTTTTCTCAGGGCCACAGACAGTAGAAGCACATAAAATATTGCAAACAACATCACTCTGAAAACAAGGGTATTCCAGCCAGGAAACAATCAGGGCCAGCTAACACCTCCCAACAAAGTATTCCCATCATCAAAGTCTGGAAAATCCTCTGTTTTCTCAGGGCCACAGACAGTAGAAGCACATAAAATATCGCAAACACCACTCTGAAAACAAGGGAATTCCAGACAGGAAACAATCAGGGCCAGCTAACACCTCCCAACAAAAAATTCACTCAGGGAGGAAACAGCCATGCTTTAAAGCTGCAAGGCCATTACATCCTAATCATTTTTCCTAATTGCAGCATTCATACTTGCCTCCAAGAAACAAAAAAAACCAATCAGAAATATTGTATATTCACAACCTTTAGGAAATAATATCCCCTGATGGCGCAGCGTGTTAAAGCGCTGAGCTGCTGAACTTCTGGACTGAAAGGCCACAGGTTTGAATTGGGGGAGCGGAGAGAGCCCCCACTGTTAGCTCCAGCTTCTGCCAACCCAGAAGTTCGAAAACATGCAAATGTGAGTAGATCAATAGGTACCACTCCGGCGGGAAGGTAACGCCGCTCCATGTAGTCATCCCACATGACCTTGGAGGAGTCTACGGACAACGCCGGCTCTTCGGCTTAGAAATGGAGATGAGCACCAACCTCCAGAGTAAGACACGACTGGACTTAATGTCTGGGGAAAACCTTTACCCTTGACCTTAACTACCACCAATTCCTCAATACTTTATTTCCCATACCACCATACTTCGCCACAGCAACGCGTGGCCGGGCACAGCTAGTAGCAATATAAAACACAACAATAGACAAGGAAAATTCATAGAAGGAAAATATATAGTGAAAAGTGTAACTTTTAAAAGGTTTTTAAAGTGTAACTCCAAGAATAGGGGTGGGACAACAGGAAGTGAGAGAAATCTACCATTAGGGAGATATATATGTATGTATGTATGTATGTATGTATGTGTGTATGTATATATATATGTGTGTATGTATGTATATATGTGTATGTCTGTATGTTTGTATATATGTATATATGTATATATGTGTGTATTAATTCATTCTCACTTCCTGTTGTGTCAGACCTGTTCTTAACTAAGTCAGATGTTTGTAACTCGGGCACTGCCTTTATGCTGGGATATATTTGACTGTATACATACGTGAATAGGATTTTGTATATGACCAGTGTATACTTTGTTCACAAGGAAATTTTGCATTGTGTTACAATTCTCCCATCCTATTCTCTCCCGATTAGTCTTCAATACGCTTGTCTCCTTCTGTGTTCGCGATCTGTTTCGTCTGCTGCAGAAATACCTTCAGGTGAAAGCTTCCAAGAACAAGGCCAAGTGAGTCCAACCCATTTAAGGAATATGTTTTACAAATCTTTAATTTGGTTTGTGTACTGTCCATTCTTGGAGCTCTGGTAATAGTTTTGCATTTAGAGGGACACATAAGTCTATCATAGCCACATAAAATTTTATTTTATACACATGTGTATAAAAGCATGGCATGGGAGACCCAGCTATTAACATGCCTGAATAATATATCATCTTATACATGTTGTGTTTCCTTTCTTCATTGCTTAGGATGGTCTTGCCTTCTTCCAGTCCATTTTGGGGCAAGATGCGTCTAGATGTCAAGTCTCACCTTGGCTGCACCATCCAGGTAAAACATTGGAGATGGAACCTGTTTAAAGAAACAAGTCCAGACTTTGGAATAGTGGACTGTCTGAATTGATTTGTGATTGATCAGCATACCAGAGTCAGTATTAGAAATAACTGCACCCAGTCTCTGGGCACGTATCCCTTTGTAAATAATATAATAATACAATATAATAATATAATATAAAAATATAATAATATTAATTATATATTATATATTACATGTAATATTATTAATAATATTACAATATATAGATATAGTACAATATGGTAATTGATTGCCAGTATTGTTGTATGCTAATAATATAATATTGTATGTAAATTTAATTTGTAAGCCGCTCTGAGTCCCCTTCGAGGTGAGAAGGGCGGGATATAAATGTATTAAATAATAATAATAAGTGGCAATGATAACCTTATGGAACAGGAAAAATAATGCCATATCCGCTTGGCAAATGTGAATCTCCATGAACATGTGGAGACCACTAGTCGAGAAAAGTATGGCCTTGTTAGAAGTCAACCCTTTGAACAAGTGATATTCGTAAGCATTCATGTAATGGCACACAGGTAACTCAGCTGTTAAACTGAAGAACCATGCCTTTGAACTACCAAGGACAAAGACATGCCACTACAAAAATATACTTGTTTAGCAGAGGATGGTTGTTTCTTTAAAGTTGAATTTGCAGTTGTAATTGCAATTGCCCACAAATATACACTCCCTTGAAAGCTCTTAGTTCAAAATATGCACTCAGAGATAAAAACAAAGTCTTCTTTGAAAAACAACATATCTTGTTTACTCACAAATTTGAAGTTCATGTGAAAGCCAGCTGTTTTAGCCTAGCTAGGGAGGCCACAACCCCAAACAACATAGAGTTAAGGGAGAAGCTGCATACCAATAAACCGTATATACTTGTGTATAAGCCGACCAATATAAGCTGAGGTACTTAATTTTACCACAAAAAAACTGGGAAAACATTGACTCCAGTATAAGCCGAGGGTGGGAAATTTCAGAAATAAAAACAGATATCAATAAAATTACATTAATTGAGGCATCAGTAGGTTAAGTGTTTTTGAGTATTTACATAAAGCTCAAATTTAAGATAAGACTGTCCAACTGTGATCCGATCATTATTCTTATCTTCTTCAATGTAAATGTGCTTATGTATCTTTTTAATAACAATAGAGTAAAATAATACATGTAATAATAATAATAAATATAGGAAAATAATTCATATACAGTAGAGTCTCACTTATCCAAGACTCGCTTATCCAACGTTCTGGATTATCCAACGCATTTTTGTAGTCAATGTTTTCAATATATCGTGATATTTTGGTGCTAAATTCATAAATACAGTAATTACTACATAGCATTACTGCATATTGAACTACTTTTTCTGCCAAATTTGTTGTCTAACATGATGTTTTGGTGCTTCATTTGTAAAATCATAACCTAATTTAATGTTTAAGAGGCTTTTCCTTAATGCCTCCTTATTATCCAAGATATTCACTTATCCAACATTCTGCCGGCCCGTTTATGTTGGATAACTGACTCTCTACTGTAATAATAAATAGAGTAAAATAATAAATGTAATAATAATAAGATCAGAGTGAAATAATAAATGTATTAATAATAATAAAAATAGAGTAAAATAAATGTAATAGCAGCAACAATAATAGAGAAAAATAATAAATGTAATAATACCAATAATAATAGAGAAAAATAATAAATGTACCATATATTCTTGAGTATAAGCTGACCCAAATATAAGCCAACCAGGACCCTCACCCGAGTATAAGCCGAGGGGGGCTTTTTCAGTCTGAAAAAAAGGGTTTAAAAACTAGGCTTATACTCAAGTATATACATTATACATACACTGTAGTAAACAATCTGAATTAAATACATAAATAACTAGTATAGGAGGCTTGTAGAAGGTTGCTATTTCCAACACAAGCAACCTGATATGGGACGTTGCAGTCTGTCAGTTAGCCTGTACATAAGCCACATCGGGTTTAGCATAAGTGTGTTACTGTGTCACATACCAGTGTCAGATAAGATTACAAAAATCTTGAGCTGCTTGGCTCTGACCCAGATTGTAAAGATTTGCACATTCTGCCCTTTTGCAGCTCCTCTCCTGTTTGACGGAAGCGTCGGTGGGAGCCGCTGTCCTCCAGCATGTCAACGCCATTGTGCCTTATTACCTGACTTTCCCGAAGCAGTGCAGAATGCTGCTCAAGGTGAGTGTGGCTTACGAACCTTAGTAGCCTGTCATTTAATTCAGTATGAGCAGAGAAGCTCAGCGGCGCTTTCCCCAAAGGCTACCGGCCTGTCTGTTTATACATGCCAACATAAGTCTCGTTCAGTTTACATACACAATAATATGTTGCCAAAGGCTTTAATGGTTGGCATTGCTGTGAGTTTTCCGGTCTCTATGGCCATGTTCCTGACCATAAGAAGAACTATATCCAGTAGAGTTCCGGTTATTCGACAAAAACGGGCGGGCCGAATGTCGAATAACTGGATCTGACGGATAATAGGGAGGCCCAGTTGAAGGAAGTGTCCCGTGCACGTTGCTAGGTAGATAGCAAGCTACCTAGAAACGCGCAGGGGTGCTTCTGCCCTGCCTCTTGGGAGGTGCCCGTGCGCGTTGCTAGGTAGATAACAAGCTACCTAACAATGCTCAGGGGTGCTTCCTAAGCCGAGTGCTCACTGCTCCGCCCCTTGGGAAGCGCCCGTGCATGTTGCTAGGTAGCTTGCTATCTACCTAGCAACGCGCATGGGCGCTTCTCTGCTCACCGCCCTGCCTCTTGGGAGGCGCCTGTGCGTGTTGCTAGGTAGATAGCAAGCTACCTAGCAACGTGCAGGGGTGCTTCTGCCCTGCCTCTTGGGAGGTGCCCTTGCACGTTGCTAGGTAGATAACAAGCTACCTAACAACGCTCAGGGTTGCTTCCTAAGCCGAGTGCTCACTGCTCTGCCCCTTGGGAAGCGCCCGTGCATGTTGCTAGGTAGCTTGCTATCTACCTAGCAACGCGCACGGGCGCTTCTCTGCTCGCCACCCTGCCTCTTGGCAGGCGCCTGTGCATGTTGCTAGGTAGATAGCAAGCTACCTAGCAACGTGCATGAGCGCCTCTCAAGGGGCCTGGGACGTCGGATAATACGGAGTGTTGGTTAACCGGAAGTCGGTTAACCGGAACTCTACTGTATATGTTTTCCGGGCTGTATGGCCATGTTGGAATAACTATAGGGATGGGAAATGCCCACTCTCTGGCTATTGACCTTGGAGAGTGCCAGAAACCTCTGGCATGCAAACCATGTGGCCTACTACTGTGTCCCCCCCACTTAAAAATGAAGTCTGGATGCTTAGGTTTGTCTTGAACTTATATGTGGCATAGATCTTCCCTCATGGCCCAAAAATTCTGTACTTGAATGTGGTGAATACAGAACAAGTACTTTGGATATGGTTGTTGTGTGTTTTCTGGGCTGTCTGGCCATGTTCCAGAAGTATTCTCTCCTGACATTTCGCCCACATCTATGGCAGGCATCCTCAGAGCTTGTGAGGTCCGTTGGGACTACGAATACACAACACTCACGGGCGCTTAACTCTGTGATGCATTCATAACTGCGACATAGGATTCCAGTCAGCCTTCCCATATATATATATACCTCACAACCTCTGAGGATGCCTGCCATAGATGTGGGCGAAACATCAGGAGAGAATACTTCTGGAACATGGCCATACAGCTCGGAAAATGTGCAACAACCCTGTGATTCTGGCCATGAAAGCCTTTGACAACACATAAGAATAGCTGTTCAGCAGTTGCCTTTGTTTTAAAGCTCTGGTTGCATCCCGGACCATTTCTTTTTTGTGTTATTTCCCCAGCAAGCCACTCGTCTCTGGAGCACGGGCGAAGAAACCGTGAGGGTCCTAGCCTTCCTGGTGCTCAACAAAATTTGCCGACACAAAAAAGATGTCTACTTGAACCCAATCCTTAAGGTAGTGTTGGAAAGCCGGGTCAGATTAAAAAACAGATGTGTTTAACTCCAGCAGAACAAAATACATCTCATTGTTTTTATTCCCTCCTTTCACCCATTTTAGCAAATGTATATTTCCTACGTGAAGAACTCCAGATTCACCTCTCCAAACGTCCTTCCCATGATCAACTTTATGCAGCGGACGTTGACAGAGATGTACGCGCTGGACACTTCCGTCTCCTACCAGCACGCCTTCATCTATATCCGTCAGTTGGCGATTCACCTGCGCGGCGCCATGACTGTCAAGAAAAAGGTGAGTTGTGGAAGATTTCATCACTGGGTTGCTGTGAGATTTGCGTGCTGTATGGCCATGTTCCGGAAGCATCCTCTCCTGACGTTGTTTTTCGTCAATGTGACTGTCACCTGGGATGGCAACATCAATGATCCAAACCTTTTTCTTTTCCACAACTGTGATGTCTGGTGTGTTGTGTTCCAGAACTTTGTCAGTCTGGATTCGGAAGTCCCACAGTATCTTTGCGTGCTCATTTTCCAATACTTCTGCAGGTTTGTGATCCCACCAGTTCTTTACTGCTGGGAGGTGGTACTTGAGGCATAAGTTCCAATGGATCATTTGGGCCACATAATTGTGCCTCTGTTTGTAGTCTGTCTGTGCGATTTTCTAACAGCAGCTGAGGATATGATCAATGGTTTCGTCAGTTTCCTTGCACAGTCTGCATTTTGGGTCATCAGCTGATTTTTCGATCTTGGCCTGAATTGCCTTTGTCCTGATGTCTTGCTCCTGGGCTGCAAGGATCAGGCCTTCTGTCTCCTTCTTCAGGGTCCCATTCGTGAGCCAGAGCCAGGTCTTCTCCTTGTCAGCTTTTCCTTCAATTTTGTCAAGGAACTTTCCATGCAATGTTTTGTTGTGCCAGCTGTCAGCTCTAGTTTGTAAGTGCAGTTTTCTTGTACTGATTCTTTGTCTGCTTTTTTTTGAGGAGTTTCTGATATTGTTGTTGTTATTATTATTATTATTATTATTATTATTATTATTATTATTATGATACCCGAAAACTGCTGCTTGAGGTTGCCATCTCACCCTGCATCATGGTTGGACCAGTCATGTGTTTTGGCACGAGAATAGCATTTTCTTCTGAGTTGGACTCTTTTGTTTTTCCCCCAGACTCTTCTTGGGTTTGGTTGCACAATGTCCTCTCTGCGCTTGCCAAAGCCAAGGAACTTTCCAAGCAATGTTTTGTTGTGCCAACTGTCAGCTCTAGTTTGTAGTGCGGTTTTCTTGTACTGTTTTTTTGTCTGCTGTTATTAATATTATTATTATTGGTGACTCCATACCATTCAGTGGTTGTCTATGTCAGCTTTCCATGAGAAGTGGCTGAGTAATCCAAGTCTCAGAAGACAGGTTCAGTTTGGCTTTTGTTTTGTCTGTCTTTGGAACAAGAGGAGATTGCATCCTCCCCCATTCCTACACAGCTTGCCTCTCTTGGCATCTGACTTTCCTGACCTATCTTTGGCTGATTATAAAAGGCTGCATTTTATCGTATTACGCAAAGATGATTAGACCGTCTCCCCGTTTTCTTTCCGGCAATCTGTCACTTGCTCCCTTTTTACAGGGAGGGGATTGGACGTCTCATTGCTGTTATCACTTCACTTGTTTGGGTTGTGTGTGTGTGTTTTTGACACGGGAGAGCAGGCAGTTAATGCGCCTTCTCTTCCCCAGATTGGGTCTCTTCCCGCCCGACGTAGACTTAATCCAAGACAAATTGCTAATCTCCTCCTTTATTGGTGTTTAAAGAAAACAAACCCGGCGCAGCTTAGTGGTTTGGTGACACTTCTCATCCTTGCAGGGGTTGCTTACCGCCGCCTTAAGCCCCCTTCCCTCCTGCCGCCCGCCCCTCCAAAAGATGCTCAGACTGCAGATAAGCCGAGGAGGAGAGATAACCCACGTCTAGGGCCTTAATTGGATCAGCTTGGCTTCTCCCAGCCTCAGCCCTGGGCCAGACGGGAGGCAAATCGAGTTAGCTCCGCCATGGGAGAAGCGGTTCAGGGCGAGGTGGCTGCCGGTTAGATCCTATCCGCCCCAGCCGACATAAATCTGAACATCATGATATTGCCGAGGTGGTAAATAGGCAAAGTGGAGGGGGCACTAAAGGTGTATGCAAATTTTGTCTCACGTGCAAAATTACTACAAATATTGTGAGTTAAAATGCTTAAAATAAGTTCTGCAACACTTCCATATCCGACCATGGATATGTGTTTGGGCAAATGTTTTTTTATCTATCTATATATATAAAAGAGTGATGGCATCAGGGCAGCGGACAAAACAACAAAACTACGGGCCCACCAACCTCAAAATTTGACAACACAACCCATAATCCACGGCTCTAGGTTGATACAACAAAAAGAAAAGAAAAATAAAGTCCTAATTAGAGGGAGAGGAATAATTGTTTTTATCTAATTGCTGCCAGTTAGAAGGCTAAGCTCCGCCCACTTGGTCTCCTAGCAACCCACTCACCCCAGGGGACAGACAGAGTTAGGCTTCACTTAGGCCTCTTTCACAGATTATCTAATTAATATTGCAAAGAACACCACTCTGAAAACAAGGGAATTCCAGACAGGAAACAATCAGGGCCAGCTAACACCTCCCAACAAAAAATCACTCAGGGAGGAAACAGCCAGGCTTTAACGCTGCAAGGCCATTACATGCTAATCATTTTCCCTAATTGCAGCATTCATACTTGCCTCCAACAGACAAAAAAACCCAGAAATATTGTATATTCATAACCTTTAGGAAATAATATCCCCTGATGGCGCAGCGTGATAAAAGTGCTGAGCTGCTGAACTTCTGGACCGAAAGGTCGCAGGTTTGAATTGAGGGAGCGGAGAGAGCCCCCACTGTTAGCCCCAGCTTCTGCCAACCCTAAAGTTCAAAAACATGCAAATGAGAGTAGATGAATAGGTACCGCTCCAGCAGGAAGATAACGGCGCTCCAAGCAGTCATGCCAGCCACATGACCTTAGAGGAGTCTACGGACAACGCCGGCTCTTCGGCTTAGAAATGGAGATGAGCACCAACCCCCAGAGTCAGACAAGACTGGACTTAACGTCAGGAAAAAACCTTTACCCTTTACCTTAACTACCACCAATTCCTCAATACTTTATTTCCCATACCACCAGACTTCGCCACAGCAACGCGTGGCCGGGCACAGCTAGTAACACCTATAAAGAAATTACAGTAGAGTCTCACTTATTCAAGCTAAACGGGCTGGCAGAAGCTTGGATAAGCGAATATCTTGGATAATAAGGAGGGATTATTTAATTTATTTATTAGACTTGTATACCGCTACTCCCAGTTTGGCTCGAAGTGGTTTACAGAAATAGATTAAAACAATACACTTAGCTTTAAAATAATAAAAACTAGAAAAACAACAATAAAAACAGACATAGCCCCGAGTTTTTCACCCATCGAAAGCTTGTCGGAAGAAAAAGGTTTTGCAGGCTTTTCGAAAGGCAAGTAGGTCTCGGATAGTTGGAATACAATAATTATACTACATATAATATAATATAATAATATTAATTGTATATTATATATTATATATTAAATGTAATATTACTAATATTATTACCATATAATGATATAGTACAATATAGTACTTTAATGCTTACATTGTGCTATGCCAATAATATATTGTATTTTCATTTGAATTGTAAGCCGCTCTGAGTCCCCTTCGGGGTGAGAAGAGCGGGATATAAATGTAGTAAATAAATAAAAATAGTTCGAGTTTCAACTGGCAAGGCATTCCATAAATGAGGGGCTACAATCGAGAAGGCTCTCTGCCTAGTAGAAGACAAAAGATAAGTCCGTATGTTAGGGAAAAGCCTATTAAAACATCAAATTAGGTTATGATTTTACAAATTAAGCACCAAAACATCATGTTATACAACAAATTTGACAGAAAAAGCAGTTCAATACGCAGTAATGTTATGTTGTAATTACTGTATTTACAAATTTAGCACCAAAATATCACGATATATTGAAAACATTGACTACAAAAATATCCAGAACCCTGGATAAGTGAGACTCTACTGTACTTGTATTATTTTCCTGTATTTATTATTTTTATTATTACATGTATTATTTTACGCTATTATTATTACTAAAAGGATACATAAGCACATTTACATTGAAGAAGATGAGAATAATGATTTGATCAGAGTTGGACAGTCTTATCTTAAATTTGAGCTTGATGTAAATATTCAAAAACATTTAACCACTGATGCCTCAATTAATGTAATTTTATTGGTATCTATTTTTATTTCTGAAATTTACAACCCTCGGCTTATACTGGAGTCAATGTTTTCCCAGTTTTTTTGTGGTAAAATTAGGTGCCTCGGCTTACATTCGGGTCGGGTTATACTCGAGTATATACGGTACTAGATTTCTAACCACTGTTGTTGGTGAATTAAACTACAGTAGAGTCTCACTTATCCAAGCCTATGGATTATCCAAGCCATTTTTGCAGTCACTGTTTTCAATATATCGTGATATTTTGGTGCTAAATTCGTAAATACAGTAATTACAACATAGTAATAATAATAGAGTAATAATACTCATTTTAGTAATAATAATAGAGTAAAATAATACATGTAATAATAATAATAATAATAATACAGGAAAATAATACAAGTACAGTAGAGTCTCACTTATCCACGACTCGCTTATCCAAGGTTCTGGATTATCCAAGGCATTTTTGTAGTCAATGTTTTCAATATATCGTGATATTTTGGTGCTAAATTCATAAATACAGTAATTACCACATAATATTACTGCGTATTGAACTACTTTTTCTGTCAAATTTGTTGTATAACATGATGTTTTGGTGCTTAATTTGTAAAATCATAACCTAATTTGATGTTTAATAGGCTTTTCCTTATCCCTCCTGATTATCCAAGATATTCGCTTATCTAGGCTTCTGCCGTCCCGTTTAGCTTGGATAAGTGAGACTCTACCGCATATTGAGATAAAAACCACTGCCCTCTAGTGGTAGACAAAATAACAAGTGCAATATGTTGTCGAATGCTTTCATGGCCGGAATCACTGAATCACAGCTTCTGGAGCATGGACATAAAGCCCGGAAAACTCACAGCGACTCAGTTCAAGCACCGTTTTTAAAGTTTAGTTTCAGAAGCTTCATTTCAGAAAATGGAATGGGCAGATAAATGGTAGAATACTTTAACCATGAGAAAAATGATAATGAATTGCATATGTGTTGTTGAAGGATTTCTCGGTTGCTGTGAGTTTTCCAGGCTGTATAGAAGCATTCTCTCTCCTGACTTTTCTCCCACAGCTAGGGCAGGCATCCTCAGAGGTTGCGAGCTCCCCCACACAGGAAGCAGCCAGGCTTTGAAGCTGCAAGGCTATTCAATGCTAATCAAGCTGGCCAATGGTGACATTCACACTTGCCGCAAACAGACAAGAGCTTGATGGCTCCTTCACATTTTCTTCTCTTTCTCCTTCCTTATAGGAGAACTACCAGTCAGTTTACAACTGGCAGTACATTCACTGCCTCTATTTCTGGTGCCGGGTCCTGAGCACACTCCACCCCAGTGAAGTCATGGAGCCTCTGATTTACCCCTTGACGCAAGTCATCGTTGGCTGTATTAAGTAAGTATGTTCATTTTCCAATACTTTTGCAGGTTTGTGGTCCCACCAGTTCTTTACTGCTGGGAGGTGGTACTTGCGGCATAAGTTCCAATGAATCATTTGGGCCACATAGTTGTGCCTCTGTTTGTAGTCTGTCTGTGCGATTTTCTTACAGCAGCTGAGGATATGATCAATGGTTTTGTCGGTTTCCCTGCACAGTCTGCATTTTGGGTCATCAGCTGATTTTTCAATCTTGGCCTTCATTGCCTTTGTTCTGATGGCTTGCTCCTGGGCTGCAAGGATCAGGCCTTCTGTCTCCTCCTTCAGGGTCTCATTTGTGAGCCAGAGCCAGGTCTTCTCCTTATCCGCTTTTCCTTCAATTTTGTCAAGGAACTTTCCATGCAATGTTTTGTTGTGCCAACTGTCAGCTCTAGTTTGTAGTGCGGTTTTCTTGTACTGTTTTTTTGTCTGCTGTTATTATTATTATTATTATTATTATTATTATTGGTGACTCCATACCATTCAGTGGTTGTCTATGTCAGCTTTCCATGAGAAGTGGCTGAGTAATCCAAGTCTCAGAAGAGAGGTGGTGACATGTTCAGTTTGGCTTTTGTTTTGTCTGTCTTTGGAACAAGAGGAGATTGCATTCTTCCCCATTCCTACACAGTTGGCCTCTCTTGGCATCTGACTTATCTTTGGCTGATTATAAAAGGCTGCATTCGATCTTGGCCGTAATTGCATTTTTTCTGATGTCTTGCTCCTGGGCTGCAAGGATCAGGCCTTCTGTCGCCTTCTTCAGGGTCCCATTCGTGAGCCATAGCCAGGTTGTTGTTGTTGTTGTTGTTGTTATTATTATTATGTTATTCTTAATACCATATTGTTTTTGTTGACTCTACCTTTCCACTTACAGAGCGAGTTTACTGTTTTTCTCTGAAATACAGTAAATCTTGAAAAACCTTTAACCTACTGATGCCCCAATATAATTTCATTTTGAAATTGACCCGTAGCTGCTGCATTTCCCACCCTCAGCTTATACTTGAGTCAATAAGTTTCCCCAGTTTTTTTGTGGTAAATGTAGGCTTATATTCGGGTGGGCTTATACTCGAGTATATACGGTAAATGTCGCCTCGGCTTATATTCGGGTGGGCTTATACTCGAGTATATACGGTAAATGTCGCAGATAAATAAATAAATAAGAAATGCTACTGGTATGCAGAGCCTTGTGAAAACAGCTCCGGCTTATATCCCAACCCCTCTCCCTCCTGTTCTCCGGGAGACCTGCTGAGCTCACCTTTCCGGGAGGTCTGATTTATCTGCCTAGACAGGTGGAAAACTGCCTCGGCTCCTCCACGGGACAATTAAAAGCCCCGCTTAAGTGACGGAAAGGCATGTGTGTGGGGGAGATTGACTACGAGGAGGGGGAGAGGAAGAGACGGGAGTGCTGGAAACCATTTAAGGCTGTTTATCTTTGCCAACCCTCAGAGGAGTCAGAGGGGGTGAGCGGGGCAACCGCTGCAAGTTGGAGAGGCCTGCAATCTGGACACGGCACTAACAGGATTTCAGGAGATTGCCGGAGTCTTTACTACACGCCCATTAGCCACTGACAGTTTCAAGCCGCTGTTGCACACACAGAAAGGTGTGTGCGTTTCAAAACAACAACAACAACTCCAGAAGTTTTCATACAGGGAAAGAGCATCAGCCAAGTTAACTCTATTTCTCCACTTTTATGTAAGACAACATTGATTGTAGGTAACACCTTAATGACAGTGCCACCATCAACAACAAAAATACGCAAGTTTATTTATTTATTATTTACTAGCTGTGCCCGGCCACGCGTTGCTGTGGCGAAGTATGGTGGTATGGGAAATAAAGTATTGAGGAATTGGTGGTAGTTAAGGTAAGGGTAAAGGTTTTCCCCTGAAATTAAGTCCAGTCGTGTCTGACTCTGGGGATTGGTGCTCATCTCCATTTCTAAGCTGAAGAGCTGCCGTTGTCCGTAGACACCTCCAAGGTCATGTGGCCGGCATGACTGCATGGAGCGCCGTTATCTTCCTGCTGGAGCGGTACCTATTCATCTACTCTCATTTGCATGTTTTTGAACTTTAGGGTTGGCAGAAGCTGGGGCTAACAGTGGGGGCTCTCTCCGCTCCCTCAATTCAAACCTGCGACCTTTCGGTCCAGAAGTTCAGCAGCTCAGCACTTTAACACGCTGTGCCATCAGGGGATATTATTTCCTAAAGGTTGTGAATATACAATATTTCTGGTTTTTTTGTCTGTTGGAGGCAAGTATGAATGCTGTAATTAGGGAAAATGATTAGCATGTAATGGCCTTGCAGCTTTAAAGCCTGGCTGTTTCTTCCCTGAGTGAATTTTTTGTTGGGAGGTGTTAGCTGGCCCTGATTGTTTCCTGTCTGGAATTCCCTTGTTTTCAGAGTGGTGTTCTTTGCAATATTAATTAGATAATCTGTGGAAGAGGCCTAAGTGAAGCCTAACTCTGCCTGTCCCCTGGGGTGAGTCGGTTGCTAGGAGACCAAGTGGGCGGAGCTTAGCCTTCTAACTGGCAGCAACTAGATAAAAACAATTATTCCTCTCCCTCTGATTAGGACTTTATTTTTCTTTTCTTTTTGTTGTATCAACCTAGAGCTGTGGATTATGGGTTGTGTTGTCAAATTTTGAGGTTGGGGGGCCTGTAGTTTTGTTGTTTTGTCCGCTGCCCTGATGCCATCACTCTTTTATATATATATAGATTTGCAACATGTATATCCCACCCTTCTCACCCCGAAGGGGACTCAGGGCAACTTACAAGTTATATGTACATACAATATATTATATTATTAGCGTAGCTCAATATATGCATTATATATTACTACAGTAGAGTCTCACTTATCCAACGTTCTGGATTATCCAACGCATTTTTGTAGTCAATGTTTTCAATATATCATGATATTTTGGTGCTAAATTCGTAAATACAGTAATTACAACATAACATTACTGCGTATTGAACTACTTTTTCTGTCAAATTTGTTGTATAACATGATGTTTTGGTGCTTAATTTGTAAAATCATAACCTAATTTGATGTTTAATAGGCTTTTCCTTAATCTCTCCTTATTGTTCAACATATTCGCTTATCCAATGTTCTGCCGGCCCGTTTATGTTAGATAAGTGAGACTCTACTGTATTATTATTATTATTATTATTAACAATGACGCGGGGAGGCCATTTGTCAGGGGTGCTTTGCTTGTGCTTTTGGTGCAAAAAGGCAGAAGGGGGTTGGACTCAATGGCCCAAAGGGTCTCTTCCAACCATCCTTTATTATTACTATTATTATTATTATTGCTTGGTGGCCAACTATAGTCCGGCCCTCTAATGATCTAAATCAGGGGTCCTCAAACTTTTAAAGCAGAGGGCCGGTCCACAATCCTTCAGACTGTTGAGGGGCCGAATGATCATTTGAATTAAAAAAAAGAACAAATTCCTATGCACACTGCATATGTCTTATTTGTAGTGCAACAACAACAACGAAAGAAAAATACAGTATTTAAAAATAAAAACAATTTTAACCAACAAACCGATCAGGATTTCAGTGGGACGTGTGGACCTGCTTCTGGCCAACAAGATAGTCAAGTTAATTAGGATTATTGTTGTTGTGTGCCTTCAAGTCATTTCAGATTTTGGGCGAGCCTAAGTCAAAAAATTATTTATTTATTTATTTATTTACTGCATTTATATCCTGTCCTTCTCACCCCGAAGGGGACTCAGAGCGGCTTACAATTTATATCTATATATAATATATTATATTATTAGCATAGAACAATATTAGCATTATATATTACTACAGTAGAGTCTCACTTATCCAACGTTCTGGATTATCCAACGCATTTTTGTAGTCAATGTTTTCAAAATATTGTGATATTTTGGAGCTAAATTGATAAATACAATAATTACAACATAACATTACTGCGTATTGAACTACGTTTTCTGTCAAATTTGTTGTATAACATGACGTTTTGGTGCTTAATTTGTAAAATCATAACCTAATTTGATGTTTAAAAGGCTTTTCCTTAATCCCTCCTTATTCAAGATATTCGCTTATCCAACGTACTGCCGGCCCGTTTATGTTGGATAAGTGAGACTGTACTGTATATTGAATTATACCATTATATTGTAATATTAGTAATATTACATGTAATATATAATACATAATTCATATTATTATATGGTATTATTATTAGTATTACATTGTATTACATTATAATATTTCTATCAATATTATATGTATATACAATATTATATTATTAAAACTGATATAAAAATATTATATTATAAAACTGAGGGCAGGGGCCAGGTAAATGACCTTGGAGGGCTGCATCCGGCCCCCGGGCCTTAGTTTGGGGACCCCTGATGTAAAGGATCGCAAACTGGCCCCCTGTTTAAAAAGTTTGGGGACCCCTGCTTTAAAGTGTCCTTTGCCCAGAAGATGGCGCTTTGCCCTAGAGAGAGAAAAAATTGTGAATGAGTGCAGCGCGAAATGCCGAAATGCGGAAAGGGAAAAGCAAGGGAGAGCGCAGGGGAATCGGGGATTTTGGGGGCCTGAGGAGTGACTGCCATCCACTGGAACTCGATTGCTTCAGGCAGGGACCAAGGCAAAATTTCAAATGTGCTTATACAAGATAACCAGCAGCAGAGAGGTTGCCGGCGGAAGCTGAAATTGGCTCCTTTCGCCTGCTGCTCTGCACTGGATAGGGCTGGGGGTGGCGGCGGTACTAGCTTTAATTTCCTGTGGTTTGACAGAGATTTAGGGGAGAGGCTCGAAGTGAGCCTGGGGATTCAAGAGTGCTGTGTCTGGCTGCCAAAACGGATCTTGGCTCCTGTAATTTTGAGTCCATTGTGACCTAAGGACACAGAAATAAGGCTATAGGGAGCAGGATTGGATTCTGTGGCAAATGGCCTCGCCAGGTTAATGTGCATGGATTTCTCCTTTCCATATATATTTCTCCTCTTTATGTTTTGATCTGGTTGCCTCTTCAGGTTAATAAACACGAACCTTTTTCTTACTCTTTTACTTCCTTTTTTTGGAGGGGATAAAATATAATAATAATAATAAAACTTTATTTATAACCCGCCACCATCTCCCCGATGGGGACTCGGGGCGGCTTACATGGGGCCATGCCCAGACACCATACAATATAACAAAATAAAACAATATATCATAACACAATATAATAGTACAAAAATAATCATATACATTACAACACAAATCAGAGCAGACAGGGCGGGCCACATAAAAGCCTTGTGACTTGAAGGTTGGGTTGCCAACCTGAAAGCTGCCAGGTTCGAATCCCACCCGTGGAGAGCGTGGGGTATAAATAAAGTTTTATTATTATTATTACTGCAATATTATTAGTAATATTACATGTAATATCTATATATATAAAAGGGTAATAAAATTTCGACCTAGGACAAAACAACAAAACTACACATCCCAGAAACACTAAACTTGGCAGCACAACCCGTCATCCATGCCTCTACGTTCATACAACAAAAATAAAATAAAAATAAAATCCTAATTAGAGGGAGAGGAATAATTGTTTTAATCCAATTGCTGCCAGTTAAAAGGCTAAGCTCCGCCCACTTGGTCTCCTAGCAAGCCACTCAGCCCAGGGGACAGGCAGAGTTAGGCCTCACTTAGGCCTCTTCCACACTGCCTATAAAATACAGATTATCTGATTTTAACTGGATTATATGGCAGTGTAGACTCAAGGCCCTTCCACACAGCTATATAACCCATTTATAATGGACTTAATGTAATGTAAAATCTTTATCCTTTACCTTAACTACCACCAATTCCTCAATACTTTTATTTCCCATACCACCAGACTTCGCCACAGCAACGCGTGGCCGGGCACAGCTAGTAAATATACAATTATGATAGTTTATTATGATTATATTGCATTACATTATAATATTATCAACATTATATGTATATACAATATATTATATAATTAGTATAGCTTATTAGTATATTAGTAGAAGCCTCCGGTGGCCTAGGGGATAATAGCCTCATGACTTGGAGGTTGGGTTGCTGACCTGAAAGCTGCCAGGTTCGAATCCCACCCGGGGAGAGCATGGATGAGCTCCCTCTATCAGCTCCAGCTCCATGCGGGGATATGAGAGAAGCCTCCCACAAGGACGATAAAAACATCAAAAACATCCGGGCGTCCCCTGGGCAACGTCCTTGCAGACGGCCAATTCTCTCACTCCAGAAGCAACTCTGGTTGCTCCTGACATGAAAAAAAAACAACAAACCTTCCTTTTTCAAGTTTTCTGGATGTGGGGTGGTTGTTTGTTTTCCAGGCTGTATGGCCATGTCCCAGAAGTATTCTCTCCTGACGTTTCGCCCACAACTATGGCAGGCATCCTCAGAGGTTGTGATGAATAGATGTCCATGTTCCAGTAGTATTCTCTCCTGACGTTTCGCCCACATCTACGGCAGGCATCCTCAGAGGTTGTGAGGAATATATGTCCATGTTCCAGAAGTATTCTCTCCTGACGTTTCGCCCACAACTATGGCAGGCACCCTCAGAGGTTGTGAGGTATATTTTCTGGATGTATTCCTGCCAACAAGCAGGAAGCAGCCAGTCTTTGAAGCTGCGATCCATTCAGTGCTAATCATGGTGGCCAATTGCAACATTCACACTTGCCTCAAGCAGACAAGAGTTCTTTCTCCCACCTTGGACATCATTCCACAGATACATAAACCCTACTTGCCTAGTTTCCAACAGAGCTCACAACCTCTGAGGATGCCTGCCATAGATGTGGGCGAAACGTCAGGAGAGAATGCTTCTGGAACATGGCCATACAGCTTGGATAACTCACAGCAACCCAGTGATTCCGGTCATGAAAGCCTTCGACAACACAGACCTCACAACCTCTGAGGATACCCTGCCATAGATGTGGGTGAAACATCAGGAGAGAATGCTTCTGGAACATGACCATACAGCTCGGATAGCTCACAGCAACCCAGTGATTCTGGTCATGAAAACCTTTGACAATACAGTTCTCACAACCTCTGAGGATACCTGCTATAGATGTGGGCGAAACATCAGGAGAGAATGCTTCTGGAACATAACCATACAGCCCAGATAACTCACAGCAACCCAGTGATTCCGGCCATGAAAGCCTTCGACAGCACATTGTTCTTTAACCATCCCCAACTCAAAACTACAAGTGCTGTTGGACTGCAATTCCCATTATCCGCAGTCCACATGGTAGATAATCAGAAGTGATGCAGTTGTTGTTCTAGAGACCCATATTGGATAAAAACTAGATGTAAATAAATTACTCTTAGCCCTCTGTATCTATGGATTCAATTGATATGGCCCTGAGTTTGACACTCGTGTTATGAATAACTTTGCAGAAACTTTAAAGCATAGATTCTTTGTATCAGAACAATGTATCAGAACATTTACACAAAGAACAACATTGTACAGACATACAGATTCTTTGTAGCTATATTGAATCCACAAACAACCTACAGTTACATTGGCTAACAAACAAAGAAAGAGGAATTACGTTTTCACTCAACACATTCATGCATACATCCAAATATTTCCATATCCTTTCTCCCTCCACCTGCTTAGGCTAGATTTCCAATGTTTCCAAAACTTACAAAATTTTAAAATGCATCCTCTTTCCCTAAGAACAATCTAAGGATCAGAATCCTGCAGATCTGACACTCCCAAAGTTACACCATCATTCTCCTTCCCAAAGAACGGGTGAACAGCACAGCTGTCTGTGACAATTTTGGAATATTATGAGGTCTCTTATATAGCAATATTTCTTGCTGATGTTGTTCCAAAGTTGTAAATGAACGAACCTGAAACAAGTTGATTCTATCTCAGTTCCCGGACAGATGTTGACTCTTTTTAATTGGTGTTGATAAACGTAAGGAGCCTTGTGTTCACTTTCTTCTTAACGTAAGGAACCTTGTAAACATTTCTTCTGGTAATGTAAATACGTTCATCAGGTTGGCAATGTCAACAGTTAAACATTTGTCACAGTTCGGATCAGCAACTTTTAATTATTGTTCCTGTGTGAAGTTGTTTTCCAGGCCTCAATGTTTTAGAATTGTGTCTTAAGCCCAATTACTGTATATACTCGAGTATAAGCCTAGTTTTTCAGCCCTTTTTTTAAGACTGAAAAAGCCCCCCTCGGCTTATAATTGAGTGAGGGTCCTGGTTGGCTTATATTTTGGTCAACATATACTCGAGAATATATGGTACATTTATTATTTCTCTCTCTTATTGTTGCTACTATTCCATTTATTTTACTCTATTTTTTATTATTATTAACACATTTATTATTTCACTCTGATCTTATTATTATTACATTTATTATTTTACTCTATTATTATTTATTATTTATTTATTACAGCATTTATATTCCGCCCTTCTCACCCCGAAGGGGACTCAGGGCGGATCACATTACACATATAGGCAAACATTCAATGCCTTTTAACACAAGACAAAGACAAAGAACATAGCTCCGAGCGGGCCTCGAACTTATGACCTCCTGGTCAGGGATTCATTGCAGTTAATTGCACTGGCTTGCTCTCCCGTCTGCGCCACAGCCCCATGTATTATTTTCCTGCATTTATCATTATTATTATTACATGTATTACTTTACTCTATTATTATTATTAAAAGGATACATAAGCACATTTACATTGAAGAAGATGAGAATAATGATGCCTCAATTAATGTAATTTTATTGGTATCTATTTTTATTACTGAAATTTACCACCCTCGGCTTATACTTGAGTCAATGTTTTCCCAGTTTTTTGTGTTAAAATTAGGTGCCTCGGCTTATATTCGGGTTGGCTTATACTCGGGTATATGCGGTAGATTTCATACAATTGCATTCAAACCATACATATTTATCCATGACCTTCATATACAGTAGTCTCTCACTTATCCAAGGTTCTGGATTATCTAAGGCATTTTTGTAGTCAATGTTTTCAATACATTGTGATATTTTGGTGCTAAATTCGTAAATACAGTAATTACCACATAATATTACTGCGTATTGAACTACTTTTTCTGTCAAATTTGTTGTACAACATGATGTTTGCGTGCTTAATTTGTAAAATCATAACCTAATTTGATGTTTAATAGGCTTTTCCTTAATCCCTCCTTATCATCCAAGATATTCGCTTATCCAAGGTTCTGCCGGCCCATTTAGCTTGGATAAGTGAGACTCTACTGTAGTTGTTTTCCAGGCCTCAGTGTTTTAGAATTGTGTCTTAAGCCCAATTAGAGTTCATACAGTTCCATTCAAACCATGCTTATTTATCCATGATGTTCATATAGTAAGATTGCATGTGGCTCTCATTACTCCTAGGTTTTTCATAGACGTAGTGCTATTGCGTGTATGTACAGCTATTGAGTGTCCCAAGGTAACGGTACAATGAATTGAGTTACCTTGGTGCCAAAAGGTTTGCAGGTTTTGAATTTTAAGGGAATAGTAAGTGTAAAAGAGGGTAGCGTAGAAGACCCAATTAATAATGAATAGATGTCCCAAATAATAAAAGATAACTGCCACCGATTAGTGGAAATGCAGCCACCTTTAGATTACAAAAGTGCTCAACCACCCAATAGCTCAGAGGAAGTCTTTTACTTTATTCGGTGTTAAAATGGTAGAGCAATTGTGCTGAGGGAGTCTATAGACGACACAGGCTTTGATGTAAAAAGAACAATATCAAGTTTATTCAGGCACAAGCTTGGTGGTTACAAAAGATGTTTCACTTAGAGGTATTCTTATTAGCAGTTACAATACCAGAATGAGATGAATCAAACTCTCTAAAGTATCACTTCTTTTACTTAAAGTAGTTAAAACTTCTTCCTCTACTCCTTTCTAACTGTTACTTCCATGGATCTCTGTGAGTCCAGCTGGGATTGATTCCCAAAGTCTGAAACTTGGACTATCCAGGGACTTCAAACCACAGTCACCCCTGTGATATACTATCACAGAATCTCTGTGCCTTTCCAGGACACAGACTACATTAAATAAGTCACCAAACTTATTTAAAACCAACTCAAAATGAACAATTGAGTCTCCTTGATCCCATCAACCTGGAATCTCCCCTGTGTCTCATCAGAGCACAGACTCAGGCTTCATTTTTAAAAACCTCTTCACTTCTCCCCTCGGCAGATGGCTCCGCCCACATCTCCATGGCAACTGCCTCAGAGGAGAGCCACTTACCCAACCAAACCACAAGCACATAGTTAAACACAACAAACATGAATACAAAATTCTTCATTATAGTAAGTTGTAATAAAATCAAATTTTAATCAAATTGAATTTTAAAGAGTGGGCTTTCTGATGGCTTAAGATGGCACTCCATGCAGTCATGCCGGCCACATGACCTAGGAGGTGTCTACGGACAACGCCGGCTCTTCGGCTTAGAAATGGAGATGAGCACCAACCCCCAGAGTCGGACACGACTGGACTTAATGTCAGGGGAAAACCTTTACCTACCTTAAGAGAGAAGCTGGGTCATATTTCCATCCCCAAGATGTTTCCTGGAATTTTGGTTCGGAACCGTCCAGTCCACTCCTTGGGCGCAGACTTCATTCCGGGACTGTCCCCAGCCGCTGGGAAGTTTTTAAGTTGGCTGTCACATCTCTGCCCGCTCGGAAATTAATGGCCTTGGTTTACAGTAAATCTATACCTTTTAACAGGTTTATCCCCCAATCAATTAATTCCTGTAGAAGGTTTTCGTCATCCCTTTTGCCGGTTGCCAGGGCTTGGGCTCGAAAGGAGATTTATTTCCATAATGGATCCAATGATAATTATTTCACTATTTGGTGCGGGGAGGGGTGGCGGGTGATTTATATGGTGCGGCTGATGCAGTTTCTCACCCTCTTTGGTTTTTACGATTTCAGCAATCCTGGTTTAGGAAGGGATGCAAAGGGAGGGCCGTGGGCTGGGATTTGCTTCGCAGAAGCAGAACGAATTTGAGAGGAAGACGTGAGGCGGAAGGGAAGGAAAAGCACGTTTTGCCTTCATTCTGAGTTACAAACATCCGACTGATAAACAACTCAGTTAAGAACAGGGAGAGAAAACTACTCCTCAGAAGGGAAATTCACTCCTGAAAAACTCATCATGGGGAAAAGGTGTCTCCATTGAAACTTTTCCCCGATCCTTGTTTATTTATTATTTCCAATATTTCTATCCCGCCCAAATTTTCCAAAATCCAATGATCACAGAGATAGAAAGTGCAGTGAAATCTTCTGAGCAGGGGCACAGACAGCAAAACAAACCCCATAGAGGTTTGTTAAGCTTTTCCTATGCTATCCAAAGCTTAAAAAAGATATACTGTATTTGGGTCAGGCTGTGGCACAACTGCAATAAATTTCTACTGACTGATAGGTCATGAGTTTGAAGTTAGCCCAGGTTGGATTGAGCACTCAACCATTAATAGCCTAGCTTGTTGTTGACCTAAGCAACCCAAAAGAGTTGCATCTGTCAAGTAGGAAATTTAGGTACTACTTTATGCGGGGAGGCTAATTTAACTATTTATTTATTTATTTACAGTATTTATATTCCGCCCTTCTCACCCTGAAGGGGACTCAGGGCGGATTACAATGAACACATATATGGCAAACATTCAATGCCAATAGACAAACAACATATATAGACAGACACAGAGGCATTTAACATTTTTTTTTCCAGCTTCACGATTCCGGCCACAGGGGGAGCTGTTGCTTCACTGTCCACTAGTGGCTGTACTTCCTCATTCCTTTCCTCGTGTTTTGCTGGCAGTTTTATGATGTTGTAAATTAGTTAAATTAGCCTCCTGCATAAAGCGTACCTAAATTTCCCTAATTGACAGATGCAACTGTCTTTCGGGGCTGCATAGGTCATATGTTACATAATAAGGTTGTATAATTGTATATATACCATATTTATGGACTGTTTTCGGTTGGAGGTTTATATGTGTTTTGCTTTATATGTTTCATAATAAGATAGTACCCAGTTGGGACTGTAAAGAAAATACTCTATATACTAGCATACCACAATACACACGGTAAAACCTACATGAGAGTATATACATTTAAGTTGTTTTTTTTTTCAGTATATATATATATATATATACCATTCTTATAGCATTTGATATAGATATCTGTGCCCTATCGATATTCTGCATAGGTCAACAGCAAGCCGGGCTATTTAATGGTCGGGGGCTTAACCCGACTCGGGCTTCGAACTCATGACCTCTCGGTCAGTAGTGATTTATTGCAGCTGGTTACTAGCCAGCTGCGCCACAGCCCGGCCCGACTGTATATACTCAAGTATAAGCCTAGTTTTTCACCCTTTTTTAGTACTGGAAAAAAATAAGCAAGGACTTACATTCCTAGCACATTCCTAAAATTCTTTCTCCCTCTCTTTTTGCATTTCATCTTAGGCTGGTGCCCACCGTTCGGTTCTACCCCTTGCGCATGCACTGTGTCCGAGCGCTGACCCTTTTGTCGGAGAACACTCGGACCTTCATTCCTGTCCTGCCTTTTATTTTGGAGGTGAGTGGTCTCTTTGTGATATTCACAAGCATTCGTGTAATGGCACACAGGTAACTCAGCTGTTAGACCGGAGAACCACGTCTTTGAACCGCCAAGGACAAAGACATGCCACTACAAAGTTGAAATTGCACTGGCAGTTGGCCAAAACATATACACTCTCTTGAAACCTCTTAGTTTAAAATATGCACTCAGAGATTAAAAAACAAAAGTCTTCTCTGAAAAATAACATATTTTGTATTAATTGTATTAATTCACCATCCAGGCACATTTCTTATTAAAGTTCAGTTATAGATAGGATGTAGTTCTGTCTGAGTTGAGTACACCAGGTATCAATAGTCCATAGTCTTTAGTTATAATAGTTATAATAATCCATACTCTTTAGTTATAATAGTCCATAGTCTTTAATTATAATAGTTATAATAGTCCATAGTCTTTAGTCATAATTGTACTCACTGAAGTTCAAAAGCATCCATATATCCACCTCCACCGAGGTCTAAAGCAAACATGCATCAATTGAAGTCCAATTACAGTAGAGTCTCACTTATCCAAGTTAAACGGGCCAGCAGAACCTTGGATAAGTGAATATCTTGGATAATAAGGAGGGATTAAGGAAAAGCCTATTAAACATCAAATTAGGTTATGATTTTACAAATTAAGCACCAAAACATCAGGTTCTACAACAAATTTGACAGTAAAAGTAGTTCAATACGCAGTAATGTTATGTTGTAATTACTGTATTTACAAATTTAGCACCAAAATATCATGATATATTGAAAACATTGACTACAAAAATGCGTTGGATAATCCAGAATCTTGGATAAGCGAGTCTTGGATAAGTGAGACTCTACTGTAGTTCAATACGAAAGTAATGTTATGTTGTAATTACTGTATTTACAAATTTAGCACCAAAATATCATGATATATTGAAAACATTGACTACAAAAATGCGTTGGATAATCCAGAATCTTGGATAAGCGAGTCTTGGATAAGTGAGACTCTACTGTACATACTTCTCCATTGAAGTCCAAACAGCAACATGCATCCACCTTCACTGAGGTCTGATACAAACATGCATCCACCTCCACTGAGGTGTAAAGCAGACACTGAATACAAAATTGAGTCCTGAGTCTGAACATGCTCAGTACAAGTACATGTCTATAGCCCCTTCCACACCAAAGAGGTCCAGTCAAACTGGCAAATCAACATACACATAGAATACAGGTTAGCAAATATATACATTAACAAATAAATAGTGAAAGGCTTGGGAGGTTGCTATTTCCATCTCTCTTCATTGAAAAGAGAGAGTTGGTTCTAGACCAAGCCACCTTGGTTCATTGCTAATTGTAAGGAAGTGAAAAGTCTCCTGTGGTTTTTGCATGTGTGTGTGTTTGCAAACGTCCGCTCAGTAACCACATCCTCTCGGCCCTCGAGTCTTTTGAGCTGATCCTTTCTTACCCGCCCTCTACTAACACTTTCCTTCCTCTCTGAGATTTTGCAACTTGAGTTTCAGACTAGAGCCTCATTCACCCACCTCTCCCCCCCCTGTCCTTGCTCTCTTTCCCCCTCAACCTCCGGTAGATAAGGAGAGCCCACAAGCCACATATATCATCCCGGTTGTGGTTTTCGCTTGCTTTCCTTCCCGTTTCCTGCCGCCAACCACATCCCACGCTGCTGGGCCTTTAAACAGGCACCCTACCCACCAACACGGACTGGGTAGTTGTTGGGTCGGGGAGGAGAAGGCGTCAATGTCAATATACTTCGTTTATGTTCCTTTAAACAACCCACAGTTCGTCTCTGTATCCGTATGTAGGGATCAGCTTCTGAAAATGGAGATGCCACTGTGTGAACATGGAGGCCCATTTGTTTATATTTTAGGTAACTATATACTTGGCCCGAATTGCCTTTATTCTGATGGCTTGCTCCGGGGCTGCAAGGATCAGGCTTTCTGTCTCCTTCTTCAGGCATAAGTTCCAGTGAATCATTTGGGCTGCATAGTTGTGCCTCTGTTTGTAGTCTGTCTGTGCGATTTTCTTACAGCAGCTGAGGATATGATCCATGGTTTTGTCGGTTTCCTTGCACAGTCTGCATTTTGGGTCATCAGCTGATTTTTCGATCTTGGCCTGAATTGCCTTTGTCCTGATGTCTTGCTCCTGGGCTGCAAGGATCAGGCCTTCTGTCTCCTTCTTCAGGGTCCCATTCGTGAGCCAGAGCCAGGTCTTCTCCTTATCGCTTTACCTTCAAATTTGTCAAGGAACTTTCCATGCAATGTTTTGTGGTGCCAGCCGTCAGCTCTAGTTTGTAGTGCAGTTTTCTTGTATTAGTTTTTTGTCTGCTGTGCTTTGAGCAGTTTGTGATTGATTATTATTATTATTTTATTATGACACAGCAAACAAGATAGATATACTGGATTTCGTTTCACAAAATCACAAGTCGAACACTTCCCAAGTGTCTAGGACTGTGTGATGTATTTTCGGATGATGCGCGCAGATCCCAGTAGGGTGGCCTTTTGCAGTTGGCAGATCGTAATTTTGTCAATGTCTATTGTTTCCAAATGCCAGCTGAGATCTTTTGGCACGGCACCCAGTGTGCCCATCACCACCGGGACCACCTGCACTGGTTTCTGCCAGAGTCTTTGAAGTTCAATCTTGAGGTCCTGATAGCGGCTGAGTTTTTCCTGTTGTTTTTCGTCAATGCGACTGTCACCTGGGATGGCAACATCAATGATCCAAACCTTTTTCTTTTCCACAACTGTGATATCTGGTGTGTTTTGTTCCAGAACTTTGCCAGTCTGGATTCGGAAGTCCCATAGTATCTTTGCGTGCTTGTTTTCCAATACTTTTGCAGGTTTGTTATCCCACCAGTTCTTTACTGCTGGGAGGTGGTACTTGAGGCATAAGTTCCAATGAATCATTTGGGCTGTATAGTTGTGCCTCTGTTTGTAGTCTGTCTGTGCGATTTTCTTACAGCAGCTGAGGATATAATCAATGGTTTCATCGGCTTCCATGCACAGTCTGCATTTTGGGTCACTGGCTGATTTTTTGATCTTGGCCTGAATTGCCTTTGTTCTGATGGCTTGCTCCTGGGCTACAAGGATCAGGCCTTCTGTCTCCTTCTTCAGGGTCCCATTCGTGAGCCAGAGCCAGGTCTTCTCCTTGTCAGCTTTTCCTTCAATATTGTCAAGGTACTTTCCATGCAATGTTTTGTTGTGCCAGCTGTCAGCTCTAGTTTGTAGTGCGGTTTTCTTGTAGTGGTTTTTTGTCTGCTGGACTTTGAGGAGTTTCTGATTTTTGACTTCAATCCAAGCAGGTTCTTCACTTTGCTTGACATATTCTGCCAGGGCATGTTCTTCTTCTTCGACTGCTTGTTTTACTTGTAAGAGTCCTCTGCCCCCTGATCTTCTAGGCAGATATAGCCGGTCAACATCACTGCGAGGGTGCAGTGAATGATGAATGGTCTTGAGTTTTCTTGTTTTTCTGTCCACATTGTCCAGTTCTGCCTGTGTCTAGTTTATGATGCCAGCAGTATATCTTATGACAGGTATGGCCCAGGTGTTTATGGCCTTGATGGTGTTGCCTCCATTGAGCTTGCTTTTGAGAATTTATCTAATCCTTTGTGTGTATTCTTTACTGGGTTATTATTATTATTATTATTATTATTATTATTATTATTATTGCCATTGTGTGTCCCGTCCTTTGGGAATGCCCCGACCTGTTACCCACCTCTCTCCCCTCCCTGTCACGGCTGTTTCCCTTCCCTGTGCTTCTTGGATTGGAAAGGGGCGCTTGTTTCTCCTTCCCCCCTTCCCTTCCCCTCCGCTGTCCTTGTCACTGCTGCCGTGACAGCTTGGGCGTCTTGTGCGGTCTCTCCGGGGCGCCGGAATTCCCCAAGCCCCTGCCGTGGGGGGAAAGAAGAGCAAGAGGCATGATGTGTCTTGACAGCAGCTTCTGCTTCCCTGGCGCGGAGAACACCTGCCCCCGGCGGCTTCACCGCTCTTTCGGAGGGTCGAGACGTGCGGCGGCGTCCTGTCCTTAGAACCGAGTTGGGTGGAAAGTCCCGGACCGAAATGAATCCGGGAGGTTCTGCCACCTCCAGCACTGTCTCTGCATTTCATTTATGATAATATTTGGGGCTGACAGGCGTCGGTTCCAGCGGCAGGAGGCTTGTTTGGCTCCAGGGCTGGAAGGCAAGTCTGGGTAAACAACGTGGAAACTGGCTCCTCTCTCGCCTTCCCCGCCTCCTTCCCCGTGGGGGACAAGGCTGGCTTGCCAATTTAAAAATCATCTCCTTTTCCCCTCGGGGTTTACGGGAAGGAAAGACGTGTTAACCCTGATACGCTCCGAGAGGCACGTTAAAAAAAGAACCGCCACCCAGCAACACACCCAGGCAGTGATGGATTTGTGGGACATGTGAAGCTAGGACACGCCAAATATGCGGTGGAAGGGTTTTGGAGATGTGTGCGCCTCCTGAAACTGCCTTTCGGCCACCAATTTTCTAGAGCAGGCCTCTTCAATCGTCCGGGTGTTTTGGACCTCACCTCCCAGAATTCCTGGCCATTGAACAAGCTGGCTAGGGCTTCTAGGACCTCCCATCCAAGTCCTCACCAGAGCTGGGCCTGCCTAGCTTCCAAGATCCAATGAGATCTGGCGCCTTTGGGTAGAGATCGGAACTACAGTAGAGTCTCACTTATCCAACATAAACGGGCTGGCAGAATGTATCTAACGTGAGAGAAAGAACTCTTGTCTGTTTTATTTATTTATTTCGTGTACATTGTACAACAAATACATTTCAAATAATGGAAATAATAAAAAAAAGAAAATCACAAGCAACTAAATAGTTTTGGACCAAAAGCGGGCAACAGCAACCGCATTGTCTGTAGCTTTAAACAGCTCCTCCTCCGTGCATGAGGCAGGGCATTGTGGGCAAGCATACATATGCTGAGTTGTTTGTTCTGCTCCACAGTCACACAAGGTGGAGGATTCCTCCAGGTAGTGCCACCTTGCCAAGTTGTCTTTTGATCTGCCCACTCCGCTTCTGAGTCTGTTCAGGGACTTCCAAGTTGCCCATTCTTGGTTTGCCCCTGGAGGAAGACCCTCATGGGGGGCCATCCAGTTAGAATTGCCAGGTTTAGCTGCCCAGAGGGACACCCTTGCTGTTGCTGGGGGGACATCAAGAGGAGTGGTGGTTCTCATGAAGCCCTTCCTTGATTTGAGTCTGGTGGGAGGAGGGTGATAGCCATGCAGTGGGTGGCTTTCACAATGTTCGACCTTTTTTCTCTCACCGTTAGCAGCAACTTCCCGTTGCACGTCAGGAGGGGCAATGCCAGCTAACTTGTAGAGTTTATCAACTGATGTAGGTTTAAGGCATCCCGTGATGATTCTGCATGTTTCATTCAGTGCTATGTCCACCTGCTTTGCATGGGCAGACTTGTGCCAAACAGGACAGGCAGACTCTGCAGTTGAGAAAGACAAGGCCAGGGCTGATGTTCTTACTACTTGTGGGTCTGCACCCCATGCGCTGCCAGTCAGTTTCCGCAGGATGTTATTGCGTGCAGCTACTTTGTGCTTGGTGTTCATGCCGTGTTTCCTATATGTTAGTGTTCGGTCTAAGGTGACACCAAGGTATTTAGGATGGAAACAGTGTTCGAGCTCTTGGCCTTCCTAGGTAACTTTCAGTCTCCTGTTGGCTTCGCGGTTAAGTAGGTGGAAAGCACACACTTGTGTCTTGGCAGGGTTAGGCTTCAGGTGGTTCTCTTTGTAGTAGCTGGAGAGATCTTTCAAGGCATTGGTGAGTTGCTTTTCAACTGTTTCAAAATCTTTTGCTTGTGTTGTAAGGCCAAGGTCATGAGCATATATAAAGCTCTTTGTGAGTGGAGGTTGTGGCTGATCGTTCGTGAAGATGTTAAATAAGGCTGGTGCAAGAACGCTGCCTTGGGGTAAACCATTCTTTTGCCTCCTCCATCTGCTTTTCTGGCCCTGAAACTCCACATAGAAGCTGCGGTTTTCTAAGAGGGTCTGGACAGTTTTTGTAAAGTCAAAGTCCCGGGTGATATGGTAGACTTTATGCAGCATTTTTCTATGTTGCACCGTGTCATAGGCTGCCGTAAGGTCCACAAAAACTGTTCCCATGATGCAGCCTTTCTCGTAGCCTTCCTCGATATGCTCAGTCAGATGAAGAATTTGACCTGTACAGTTTTTCCCTGGTCTTGTCTGTTGGAGGCAAGTGCAATTAATCACCTTGATTAGCATTGCAGCTTCAAAGCCTGGCTGATTCCTGCCTGGAGGAATCCTTTGTTGGGAGGTGTTAGACATGAAACAATCAGGTTTATATATACAGTAGAAGCTCACTTATCTAACATAAACAGGCCGGCAGAATTTTGGATAAGCGAATATGTTGGATAATAAGGAGGGATTAAGGAAAAGCCTATTAAACATCAAGTTAGATTATAATTTTACAAATGAAGCACCAAAACATCATATTTACAACAAATTTGACAGAAAAAGTAGTTCAATAAACAGTAATGCTATATAGTAATTACTGTATTTACGAATTTAGCACCAAAATATCACGATGTATTGAAAACATTGACTACAAAAATGTGTTGGATAATCCAGAATGTTGGATAAGTGAGACTCTACTGTATTACTTTACTCCTGGAACATGTAGAGTCTTGGATCCTATGGCTTGTTCACTTTAGTTTCATGAGTATAAGGAGACTGTGGGGCCTTTTGGATTTTTCGTCATCACCATCATCAATGAAAAATACATTAAAAGTCACGACAAATACATTAAAAATGACATGACTTGCCTAAAATATGACCATATGATATCATATGTTGGACACTTCCAAAGTGTCTAGGACTATTATTATTATTATTATTATTATTATTATTATTATTATTATTATTATTTTATGACACAGCAAACAAGATAGATATGCTGGATTTCGTTTCACAAAATCACAAGTCGAACACTTCCCAAGTGTCTAGGACTGTGTGATGTATTTTCTGATGATGCGCGCAGATCCCAGTAGGGTGGCCTTTTGCAGGTGGCAGATTGTAATTTTGTCAATGTCTATTGTTTCCAAATGCCGGCTGAGATCTTTTGGCACGGCACCCAATGTGCCGATCACCACCGGGATCACCTGCACTGGTGTCTGCCAGAGTATTTGAAGTTCAATCTTGAGGTCCTGAAAGCGGCTGAGTTTATCCTGTTGTTTTTCGTCAATGCGACTGTCACATCAGTGATCCAAACCTTGTTCTTTTCCACAACTGTGATGTCTGGTGTGTTTTCTTTCAGAACTTTGTCAGTCTGGACTCGGAAGTCCCACAGTATCTTTGCGTGTTCATTTTCCATTACCTTTGCAGGTTTGTGATTCCACCAGTTCTTCACTGCTGGAAGGTGGTACTTGAGGCATAAGTTCCAATGAATCATTTGGCCCACACAGTTGTGCCTCTGTTTGTAGTCTGTCTGTGCGATTTTCTTACAGCAGCTGAGGATATGATCAATGGTTTCGTCGGTTTCCTTGCACAGTCTGCATTTTGGGTCATCAGCTGATTTTTCGATCTTGGCCTGAATTGCCTTTGTCCTGATGTCTTGCTCCTGGGCTGCAAGGATCAGGCCTTCTGTCTCCTTCTTCAGGGTCCCATTCGTGAGCCAGAGCCAGGTCTTCTCCTTATCAGCTTTTCCTTCAATTTTGTCAAGGAACTTTCCATGCAATGTTTTGTTGTGCCAGCTGTCAGCTCTAGTTTGTAGTGCGGTTTTCTTGTACTGGTTTTTTGTCTGCTGTGCTTTGAGGATTTATTATTATTATTGTGTTCAAAATGTGTGTTTGTCTGCCCAACTTTTGTAGTTCTGTGGGAAGCTTGTGGTACTGATAAGAAGAACATCTATAATGTAGTGATAAACCATTAGAACAAGAACATAGAGTCCATCATGAAAACAACAGCATAGAATAAGAACAACTTCATATCCTCATGCAGTAGTTGTGACTATAAATGAGGCAGAATATGCTTTTCTATTCACCAGAGTTGAAGAAAGGTTTGGTTGCTTTCCCTGTGGAGTTGTCCAAGGAGAGGAAGACCACCATCTTGCTCTTTGCTCTGGTAAAAGTGTCCCTTTAATAATAACGTATTTTATCCTCCGCCGAACAGATCTTCCAAGAAGTAGACTTCAACAAGAAACCCGGCCGCATGAGCAACAAGCCCATTAACTTCGCTGTCATCTTGAAGCTCTCTAATGCCAACCTGCAGGAGAAAGCCTTCCGGGTAAAAAGGGGAATTTCCACTGTTGATGGGATTTGCAGTGGTGTCTGGGGGCCTTGGTTTGGCTTTGAACTTTTGGGAAATGCATTTAGGTTAATTCCAAACTTACTATTTTATGTATTTATTTAACTTCTGTATGATTTCCCTTTCAAATCGTACAGTTAAAGATAACAATAACAAAACAAAATATTGGAACCATGTGTTTTCAAGTTCCGTTCTGTCCCTTCCAGGATGGACTCATTGATCAGCTGTATGATTTGACTTTGGAGTATCTTCATAGCCAGGCCTGCATGATTGGGTTTCCGGAGCTAGCTCTCCCCGCTGTTCTTCAGGTAAGGGAACTTGGAGTTTTTTAAAAAATATTTTCAAGCCATGGATAGTTGAATCTGTAGATACAGAGGGCTAGCTGTGCTCTGTTTGTGCACCAGAGCTGTCTGGGTGATTGGTAAAAATTCTATTATGGGCAACATGGGTTTGAGAGCATTTTTGTATGGTTGGCAACAGCAGGATTGTGATCGTGAGATACCCCTTTCACGCTGTCATTTACTACCTCTTATTTATTTTCTTATGAACCGAAACAATGATTGATCTGGACCAAACTTGGCATGCATATCTATCTTGTTTGCTGTGGCATAATAATAATAATAATATAATATTAGTCTAATAATAATAATAATAGACAAAAAACCAGTACAAGAAAACCGCACTACAAACTAGAGCTGACAGCTGGCACAACAAAACATTGCATGGAAAGTTCTGGAACACAACATACCAGACATCACAGTTGCGGAAAAGAAAAAGGGTTGGATCATTGATGTTGCCATCCCAGGTGACAGTCGCATTGACGAAAAACAACAGGAAAAACTCAGCCACTATCAGGACCTCAAGATTGAACTTCAAAGACTGGCAGAAACCAGTGCAGGTGGTCCCGGTGGTGATTGGCACATTGGGTGCCGTGCCAAAAGATCTCAGCCGGCATTTGGAAACAATAGACACCGACAAAATTACGATCTGCCAACTGCAAAAGGCCACCCTGCTGGAATCTGCACGCATCATCCGAAAATACATCCCACAGTCCTAGACACTTGGGAAGTGTTTGACTTGTGATTTTGTGATATGAAATCCAGCATATCTATCTTGTTTGCTGTGTCATAATAAAATAATAATAATATTACTTGGAGGATTACTTTGAGGAAAATAACATCTTGCCAGTAGAACAAAAAGGCAATAAAAGAAGAAGTAGGGGCATGAAATATCAGCTTCTGATTGACAAAATGATACTGGAGAATTGCAAAAGTCGCAAAACAAACCTATACAACTTGGATTGATTACAAAAAAGCATTTGACTCATTGCCACATTGTTGGATCATAAAATGTCTAGATGTCGTCAGGGTTTGTGAAAATATTAGAAAGTTCACCGAAAATGCAATCAAACAATGGAAAACAGGGCAACGAAAGCTATGGAACTGTTAACATCAGGAGAGGAATTTTCCAGGGTGACTCACTGTCACCACTGCTGTTTATCATTGCAATGGTCCCTCTGTCATTAATTCTACAGAAAACAAACCTGGGCTACCAAACAGCAAGACATTCACCAAAAACTTCCCACTTGCTGTACATGGATGATCTAAAGCTTTATGGAAAATCGGAAACAGAAATCCAATCACTAACCAACACAGTCAGAATCTTCAGCACTGACATCATATCTATCTTGTTTGCTGTGTCATACAATAAAATAATAATGATAACAACAACAACAACAACAATAATAATGATGATACCTCTCCCTGTGGCTCAAGGTGGGGTGCAACATCATTAAAGCAGGAGATGAAACACTATTAAAACACATCTATATATAAAAATGAGTGATGGCATCACGGTGACCCACAAAACAACAAAACTACAGGCCCCCCAACCTCGAAATTTGACAACACAACCCATCATCCATGCCTCTAGGTTGATACAACAAAAAGAAAAGAAAAATAAAGTCCTACTTAGAGGGAGAGCAATAATTGTTTTTATCCAATTGCTGCCACTTAGAAGGCTAAGCTCCGCCCACTTGGTCTCCTAGCAACCCACTCAGCCCAGTGTTAATAAAAGAATAAAAAATAAAATAAATACAAATAATACAATAAAAATAATTAAAAACACTAAAAAATTAATACAATAAAATACTATAACAAAATAACTAAAAATAATACAACAAAATAATAAAATATAATAAATAAAAAAGGTAAGTTACAATAAAATTAATTAAAAAAATACAAATAACATCAAATAAAAATTCCACAACAACTTTTAACCAATACCACCACCACTTTGCCACAGCAGCGCGTGGCTGGGCACAGCTAGTATAATATATGTCTATGTGTTAAGTGTTTTGATACGGCCGATGGGCTAATCCAGGGGTCCTCAAACTTTTTAAGCCGAGGGCCGGTCCACAATCCTTCAGACTGTCGAGGGGCCGGATTATCATTTGAAAAAAAAAATACAAACAAATTCCGATGCACACTGCATATGTCTTATTTGTAGTGCAAAAACAACAACAACAAGAACAACGAAAGAACAATGCAATATTTAAAAATAAAAACAATTTTAACCAACATACATTTATCAGGATTTCAATGGGAAGTGTGGTCCTGCTTCTGGCCAATGAGATAGTCAAGTTAATTAGGGTTGTTGTTGTTGTTGTTGTTGTTGTTGTTGTTGTTGTTGTTGTGTGCCTTCAAGTCATTTCAGACTTTGGGCGAGCCTAAGTCTAAAATGTATTTATTTATTATTTATTTATTTTCTGCATTTATTTACTACATTTGTATCACACCCTTCTCACCCCAAAGGGGTCTCAGGGCAGCTTACAAATTATATGTACATACAATATATTATATTATTAGCATAGCACAATATTAGCATTATATATTACTGTATTGAACTATACCACTATACTGTAGTATTATTAGTAATATTATATGTAATATAGAATATATAATTAATATTATTCTATGGTAATACTATTAGTGTTATATTGTATTACATTATAATATTATTATCAATATTATATGTATATACAATATATTATATTATAAAACCGAGGGCGGGGGCCAGGTAAATGACCTCAGAGGGCCGCATCTGGCCCCCGGGCCTTAGTTTGGCGACCCCTGGGCTAATCAATAAAACGTGATTTGATTTGATATAATATATGCAGAGTTCCCCCAACAGTTCGCAGAGGTTGATGGATTTGTATGTCATTAGTCCAGACTTGCATTTTGAGTAGCCAAGATGATGGGAGTTGTAGTCCAGCACCCATAAGAGGAGTTTTCTTCCTTCAAAAGATGTATTGAACAATTGCTGTTTATGAAGAACTTTTTTTTTCTGTGTCACTTGCAAACCTATCGATCCTTTCAGAAAGTGGGACACTGAGATGCTTTCCGGGGCTGCGAAAATAGATAGAAGGGAGTGCAAACAAGGCCAATAATTCCCCGATGCACTAGGGGCTCTCTTTTTGAAAACATTACTCTTCTCTATCTGTTTCCTATTCCCATGCTTTTGAAACCAGAGCCATGCTCCTGGGTTTGCTCAATTCTGCCTGTCCTCATTTCTCAACTGGCGTTCATTCTAAATATATAATCTTGAAAGGAACAGAAGTTGGAGGGAATTTTGTTTTTGGTTTGCTTCAAATTGGAAGCCTTTGATGGATTCTTCTCCCGTCTGGTTCTTTTCCTGTCCCTTTTCCACCTCCTCCTTTTCCAGCTGAAGTCTTTCCTGAAGGACTGCAAGGTTGCCAACTATTGCAAGACCATCCGCCAGCTCTTGGAGAAGCTGCAGGAAAACTCTGCCTACATCACCACCAAGCGCCAGAAAGCCAGCTTTGGCGTCGCCAACCGCGAGGCTGTGGTGAGTCTTCTTCTCTTTCTGGGGATGGCTATAGTATGACACAACAACAACAACAGTCTAGATACCGGGTTTCTGAGAGTTTTCTGGGATGTTCCAGAAGCATTCTCTCCTGACATTTCGCCCACATCTATGGCAGGCATCCTCAGAGGTTGTGAGGTCTGTTGGAAAAAAGGCAAGTGGGGTTTACATATCTGTGGAATATCTAGGGTGAGAGAAAGAACTCTTGTCTGTTGGAGGCAAGTGTAATTAATCACCTTGATTAGCATTGCATCTTCAAAGCCTGGCTGATTCCTGCCTGGAGGAATCCTTTGTTGGGAGGTGTTAGACATGAAACAATCAGGTTTATATATGTGTGTGTGTGTGGAAAATTGTCCAGGGTGGGAGAAAGAACTCTTATCTATTGGAGGCAAGTGCACCTTGATTAGCATTGCAGCTTCAAAGCCTGGCTGATTCCTGCCTGGAGGAATCCTTTGTTGGGAGGTGTTAGACATGAAACAATCAGGTTTATATATATATTTGTGGAATAATGTCCAGGGTGGGAGAAAGAACTCTTTTGTTGGGAGGTGTTAGACATGAAACAATCAGGTGTGTGTGTATAATGTCCAGGGTGGGAGAAAGAACTCTTGTCTGTTGGAGGCAAGTGCAATTAATCACCGTGATTAGCATTGCAGCTTCAAAGCCTGGCTGATTCCTGCCTGGAGGACTCCTTTGTTGGGAGGTGTTAGACATGAAACAATCAGGTGTGTATATATATATATATATATATATATATATATATATATATATATATGTGGAGTAATGTCCAGGGTGGGAGAAAGAACTCTTTTGTTGGGAGGTGTTAGACATGAAACAATCAGGTGTGTGTGTATAATGTCCAGGGTGGGAGAAAGAACTTTTGTTTGTGGGAGGCAATTAATCGCCTTGATTAGCATTGCAGCTTCAAAGCCTGGCTGATTCCTGCCTGGAGGAATCCTTTCTTGGGAGGTGTTAGACATGAAACAATCACGTTTATATATATATTTGTGGAATAATGTCCAGTGTGGGAGAAAGAACTCTTGTCTGCATGAGTCAAGTGCAATTAATCGCCTTGATTAGCATTTCAGCTTCAAAGCCTGGCTGATTCCTGCCTGTAGGAATCCTTTGTTTGGAGGTGTTAGACCTGAAACAATCAGGTTGTGGAATAATGTCCAGGGTGGGAGAAAGAATTCTTGTCTGTTGGAGGCAAGTGCAATTAAGCGCCTTGATTAGCATTGCAACTTCAAAGCCTTGCTGATTCCTGCCTGGAGGAATCCTTTGTTGGGAGGTGTTATACATGAAACAATCATATATATATATATGTGTGTGTGTGTGTGTGTGTGTGTGTGTGTGTGTATGTATGTATGTATGTATGTATGTATGTATGTATGTATGTATATGTATACTTGTGGAATAATGTCCAGGATGGGAGAAGGAACTCTTGTCTGTTGGTGGCAAGTGCAATTAATCACCTTGATTAGCATTGCAGCTTCAAAGCCTGGCTGATTCCTGCCTGGAGGAATCCTTTGTTGGGAGGTGTTAGACATGAAACAATCAGATATATGTGGAATAATGTCCAGGGTGGGAGAAAGAACCTTTGTCTGTTGGAGGCAAGTGTGAATGTTGCAGTTGGCCAGCTTGGTTAGCATTAAATAGCATTGCAGCTTCAAAGCCTGGCTGCTTCCTGCCTGGGGGAATCTTTTGTTGGAAAACCAACAAGTTGAGATTTCTGCTTAATTGAAAGCCATCCTCTTTCTGCCTTGGTTCACCAATGGGCATAAGAATCCAGGTATATCTTGTCTCTGTAATTCAAGGTAGCCTTGTTTCCTTTGGTTGCGATTCTCCCCAGGAACAATGGGAAAAGAAGGTCAGAGAAGAAGGGACGCCGCTGACAAAATACTATGCTCACTGGAAGAAGCTCAGGGAGAAGGAGCTGCAGCTGGAGATCAGCGGCAAAGAGCGGGTAGGGCCTCGTGGCACACAGAGATTTACTAAGTGTATTAATTGGTTGCGCCTAATTGACTAGAAATATTGATGGTGGATTTTAGTATTTTTTAAAGAAGATTATTTTAATATATTGCTGAAGCGGCATTCTCACTTCTGTGTGGGAGAAGAGCAGGGATGCCTCTCCTGAAACGGAGCTTGTGGGGCCGGGCTGTGGCCAAGGCTGGTGAGCAGCCTGCTGCAATAAATCACTCATGAGTTCGAGGCCAACCCGGGTCAATTAAAAAATAAAAAATATTTTTTAAAACTTTAAGTACCGATGGAGTTTCTCAGGCTCAACCTGGCATGATGTCAGTTGTACTTAATCCACAACTTTATGCATTTTGTACAGCTAAAAATGGACGTTTTCAAATAACCTGAGCAATGCCGAGTACCCAGGTTAGTGTGTATGTATATATATTTATATACACACACACACTTATTTATTTATTTATTTATTTATTTATTTGCGACATTTATATCCCGCCCTTCTCATCCCAAAGGGGACTCCGGGCGGCTTACAAGTTATATATACATACAATATATTATATTATTATTATAGCACAATATAAGCACTATATACGCATTATATATTATTATATTGTACTATACAACTATATTGCAATATTATTAGTAATACTGCATGTAATATAAATATACATGTTATAATATTATTATTTGCTACATTTATATCCAACCCTTCTCACCCAGAACGGGACTTCGGGCGGCTTACAAGTTATATATACATACAATATATTATATTGTTAGTAAAGCACAATATAAGCATTATATATTATTATGTGTTACTATATGACTATATTGCAATGTTATTAGTAATATTGCATGTAATATAAATATAGTTATAATATTGTGTTATTATTATATTATCAATATTATATGTATATACAATATATTATAATATTAGTATAGTGTAATATGAGTATTATATATTATATATAACCTTGTCTGTATCTACTTACAGCTAGAAGACCTGAACCTCCCTGAAATCAAGCGGAAGAAGCCAGGCGAACAGAAAGAGGACGACAAAAGGGAGTTCAAGGAGCTTTTTGAGATGGACAGCGACTCCGAGGAGGAAGGGACAGGCAGCCTATTGGTCAAAGGTATGGAGCCTGAATATATTTTATGGGGTTAGATGTAGAAATAATAATAATAATAATGAGGAAGTACTCCCATCAAGGGTTCGGTGTCACAAGTAGACAGTGAAGCAGCAGCTCCCCTGTGGCCGGAATCGAGCATATCCTCATGAAGCCGGAAGCTGGAAAAATGTTAAATTACCTCTGTGTCTGTCTATATATGTCTAATGGCATTTAATATTTGCCATGTATATGTGCATTGTGATCCACCCTGAGAAAGGCAGAATATAAATACTGTAAATAAATGAATAAATAGTGACCCAAAAGGAACGTTTCCAAACTTTGGGGATCGATCGGTCAGGAGGAAAGATGAATGAGCCAAAGCTAAATGAGGACAAATACATCTCTTTCGTTGCCTTTTTTTTGTTGCCTTTCTCCCTCTTTCTTTTTCTCTGCAATTATTTGCAAAGCTACAATTTTGCCTGCAAACAGGCCTCGGGCCAAATGAGACCAGATATGGAAGTGCCTTAGGGTTGAGATCTCACATCTGTTCGGCACGAGAACTCCAGCTTCTTATATAGAATCATTACCTGAATTGCAATGATATGAGTTTTTAACTAATTTGTTAGTTAAAATATCATATTCCATAAAAATTAGAGATAACTTTAATTACTCTGCAATAGGGAAATAGACTAAACCCTAATTCCAAATTGACTTTACTTTGCAAGAAATTAGAGTTTGTGACAGATTTGACCACTATGTACAGAACTCTAGTGGTCAGCGTATAGACTGTAGCTTTACACTGAATGGATCACTGAATAATAGTAGTAATAATAATAATAATACCGTATATACTCGAGTATAAGCCGGCCCCAATATAAGCCGAGGCACCTAATTTCACCACAAAAAAACTGGGAAAACATTGACTCCAGTATAAGCCGAGATACCAATAAAATTACCGTATATACTCGAGTATAAGCCAACCCGAATATAAGCCGAGGCACCTAATTTTACCACAAAAAAACTGGGAAAACATTGACTCCAGTATAAGCCGAGAGCGGTAAATTTCAGAAATAAAAACAGATACAGTAGAGTCTCACTTATCCAAGCTAAACGGGCCGGCAGAAGCTTGGATAAGCGAATATCTTGGATAAGAATAAGGAGGGATTAAGGAAAAGCCTATTAAACATCAAATTAGGTTATGGTTTTACAAATGAATCACCAAAACATCATGTTATACAACAAATTTGACAGAAAAAGCAGAAAAATGCTACAAAATGCGTTGGATAATCCAGAACGTTGGATAAGCAAGTGTTGGATAAGTGAGACTCTACTGTAGTTCAATACTTAGTAATGTTATGTTGTAAT
>NW_026943826.1:8485162-8590162 GCF_035594765.1 Anolis carolinensis
TCCAGTCCAACCCCATTCTCTGCCAGGCAGGCACAATCAAAGCCCTCCCGACAGATGGCCCTCCAGCCTCTGAATCTACTTCAGTAGAGTCTCGCTTATCCAACATTCACTTATCCAACATTCTTTATTATCCAATGCAGTTTGCCTTTTAGTAGTCAATGTTTTTGCAGTCAATTTTTCAATACATTGTGAAGTTTTGGTCCCAAATTCGTAATTACTACATAGTAATTACTGTGTATTGAACTGCTTTTTCTGTCCATTTGTTGTAAAACATGATGTTTTGGTGCTCATAATGTAATTTGATGTTTAATAGGCTTTTCCTTAATCCCTCCTTATTATCCAACAATTCCGCTTATCCAACATTCTGCCGGCCCCTTTATGTTGGATAAGTGAGACTCTACTGTAGTTGCAAGAGTCCCCAGGGGCCATCTAGTCCAACCCCTCTCTCTGCCAGGCAGGAAAGCATAATCAAAGACCTCCTGACAGATGGCCAGCCTTTGTTCGTGTTTTTATGTCCAAGGCACTATGTATTTATTTATTTTATTACAAACATTTATATCCTGCCCTTCTCACCCCCAAGGGGGGACTCAGCTGTTTGTAGTGCTGTTTGTAAGTTGCGGGATATAAATATGGTAAATAATAGTAAGAAAATTGCACAGACAGACTACAAACAGAGGCACAATTATGTGGCCCAAATGCTTCATTGGAACTTATGCCTCAAGTACCACCTGCCAGCAGCAAAGAACTGGTGGGATCACAAACCTGCAAAAGTATTGGAAAATGAGCACCCAAAGATACTGTGGGACTTCTGGATCCAGACTGACAAAGTTCTGGAACAAAACACACCAGACATCACAGTTGTGGAAAAGAAAAAGGTTTGGATCATTGATGTCGCCATCCCAGGTGACAGTCGCATTGACGAAAAACAACAGGAAAAACTCAGCCGCTATCAGGACCTCAAGACTGAACTTCAAAGACTCTGGCAGAAACCAGTACAGGTGGTCCCAGTGGTGATGGGTGCCGTGCCAAAAGATCTCAGCCGGCATTTGGAAACAATAGACATTGACAAAATTACGATCTGCCAACTGCAAAAGGCCACCCTGCTGGGATCTGCTCGCATCATCCGAAAATACATCACATAGTCCTAGACACTTGGGAAGTGTTCGACTTGTGATTTTGTGATACGAAATCCAGCATGTCTATCTTGTTTGCTGCGTCATAATATAATAATAATAATAATAATAATAATAATAATAATAATAATAATAATAATAATAATAATAATATCCAGAGAAGGCCTTGCTGCCTTCCTTTTCTGGAATGGCTTCTGTTGGTGATAGCGGAGGAAAGGGCCTTTGTTCAGTGCCTCTCATACCAGTCATTTATATAAAAAAGGATCTAAATAGAAATTAAAAGGAAAGTGAGGTGTGTCTGCAATGTATATTCAGCCATTCAACAGCGGAGCCTTTGCTTTATTATAATCCAGAGGTTCAAGGTGGACTTGCAAAAAGCGTTCTCTCAGGTGCTGATCTGAGCACCTCATTTGGGGAAAGTGTGTGTGCGGATTTCTGACCTGTTCTTTATCTGGGTTGTTGTGTGTTTTCCGGGCTGTCTGGCCATGTTCCAGAAGCATTCTCTCCTGACGTTTTGCCCACATCTATGGCAGGCATCCTCAGGCTGTGATGCCCTCAAGAACAAAGTCGCCCCTTTCCTTGCCGATGAACCATGTTTTCTATTTATGGCACAGCCTTGGTCTTTTGCCTGTGTGCAGATGAGTGGAAAATAAGCTGTTAATAGCTCGGAAATTACCAATTTTCTGTTAATTAGCCGCAGCTCGGCAGCCGCCGCTTTCCTTTTTAAAAAAATTAAATATTGCAGTCGTTAAGCACTCATTAGCGTTATATAGCGACTATAATCTCTGTGGAATACGTTTGCCTGGGGAAGGGACTGGCTCCTGTTACCATTGCTGACGTTTCGCCTGCATCTGTGGCAGGCATCCTCAGAGGTTGTGAAGTACAGTAGAGTCTCACTTATACAAGACTTGCTTATCCAAGGTTCTGGATTATCCAAGGCATTTTTGTAGTCAATGTTTTCAATATATCGTGATATTTTGGTGCTAAATTCGTAAATACAGTAATTACAACATAACATTCCTGCGTATTGAACTACTTTTTCTGTCAAATGATGCTTTGGTGCTTAATTGGTGCTTAATTTGTAAAATCATAACCTCATTTCATGTTTAATAGGCTTTTCCTTAATCCCTCATTATCCAAGATACTCGCTTATCCAAGGTTCTGCCGGCCTGTTTAGCTTGGATAAGTGAGACTCTACTGTATGTTGGAAACTAGCCCAGTAGGGTTTATATATCTGTGTAATAATGTCCAGGGTGGGAGAAAGAACTCTTGTCTGTTTTAGGTAGGTATGAATGTTGCTATTGGCCACCTTGATTAGCATTGAATAGCCTTGCAGCTTCAAAGCCTGGCTGCTTCCTGTCTGGGGGAATCCTTTGTTGGTAGGTCTTAGCTGGCCCTGATTGTTTCCGGTCTGGGATTCCTGTTTTCTGAGTACAGTGTTCCTTCACTTTTCGCGGATTCACTGTTTTGCGGTTTTTCAATCAACTCTAAAAGACTATTATAAATCACTAGCTGTGCCCGGCCACGCATTGCTGTGGCAAAGTGGTGGTGGTATTGGTTAAAAATTGTTGTGTAATTTTTATTTGACGTTATTTGCAAATTTTTAAATTAATTTTATTGTAAGTTATATTTTTATTTATTATATTTTATTATTTTCTTGTATTATTTTTAGTTATTTTCTGTTATTATAGTATTTTATTGTATTAATTTTTAGTGTTTTTAATTATTTTTTATTGGGTTGCTAGGAGACCAAGTTGGAGGAGCTTAGCCTTCTAACTGGCAGCAATTGGATAAAAACAATTATTCCTCTCTCTCTAATTAGGACTTTATTTTTCTTTTCTTTTTGTTGTATCAACCTAGAGGCGTGGATGATGGGTTGTGTTGTCAAATTTCGAGGTTGGGGGGCCTGTAGTTTTGTTGTTTTGTGGGTCGCTGTGATGCCATCACTCTTTTATATATATAGATAAAAAATTACAATTTACAGCCTAAGGAAGGAGAAGTCAAAGGGAGAGAAAAAGAGCCCAAGCGGCAACGAGAGGAGAAGGAGGCGATTTATCAACACACGATTGGTTGATAAAGACTTAAAATAGTGTATAACTACTAAAATAATGTATAAATATTAAAATAAATATAGTGTCCCCACTTCGCGGATTTTCACTTATTGCGGGTGGTCCTGGAACCTAACCCCAGTGATAAGTGAGAGAACACTGTATTGCTCTTTATTTACTCTCCTGATTTTAGAGGGTTTTTAAAATACTGGTAGCCAGATTGTGTTCATTTTCATGGTTTCCTCCTTTCTGTTGAAATTGTCCACCTGCTTGTGGATTTCAGTTACTTCTCTGTGTCGTCTGACATGGTGGTTGTTAGAGTGTCAGAGCTTGAGATGCTCTGCATCTGTGTTTTAGATGGATTGGGAATCAGCTGTAATAGGCAGTAAGAGCACCTAAAGCTTCAGAGAGCTTCTGTTCAACCATTTCAAAGCTCTCTGCTTGAGCGGTGATGGCACGATTGTGTTGTCGAAGGTTTTCATGGCCGGGATCACAGGGTTGTTGTATGTTTTTTGGGCTGTATGGCCATGTTCCAGAAGTATTCTCTCCTGACGTTTCGCCCACATCTATGGCAGGCATCCTCAGAGGTTGTGAGGAATATATGTCCATGTTCCAGAAGTATTCTCTCCTGACATTTGGCCCACATCTGTGGCAGGCATCCTCAGAGGTTGTGAGGAATATATATCCATGTTCCAGAAGTATTCTCTCCTGACGTTTCGCCCACATCTATGGCAGGCATCCTCAGAGGTTGTGAGGAATATATGTCCATGTTCCAGAAGTATTCTCTCCTGACGTTTTGCCCACATCTGTGGCAGGCATCCTCAGAGGTTGTGAGGAATATATATCCATGTTCCAGAAGTATTCTCTCCTGACGTTTCGCCCACATCTATGGCAGGCATCCTCAGAGGTTGTGAGGAATATATGTCCATGTTCCAGAAGTATTCTCTCCTGACGTTTTGCCCACATCTGTGGCAGGCATCCTCAGAGGTTGTGAGGAATATATATCCATGTTCCAGAAGTATTCTCTCCTGACGTTTCGCCCACATCTATGGCAGGCATCCTCAGAGGTTGTGAGGAATATATGTCCATGTTCCAGAAGTATTCTCTCCTGACATTTGGCCCACATCTGTGGCAGGCATCCTCAGAGGTTGTGAGGAATATATATCCATGTTCCAGAAGTATTCTCTCCTGACGTTTCGCCCACATCTATGGCAGGCACCCTCAGAGGTTGTGAGGAATATATGTCCATGTTCCAGAAGTATTCTCTCCTGACGTTTTGCCCACATCTGTGGCAGGCATCCTCAGAGGTTGTGAGGTTTGGAGATACTAAGCAAGGAAGATTGTAGTTCTCGGGCTGTGGCGCAGGCTGGAGAGCAAGCCAGCTGTAACCAGCTGCAATGAATCACTCTGACCAGGAGGTCATGAGTTCGAGGCCCGCTCGGAGCCTATGTTTGTCTTGTCTTTGTTCTATGTTAAAAGGCATTGAATGTTTGCCTATATGTGTAATGTGATCCGCCCTGAATCCCCTTCGGGGTGAGAAAGAAGGGCGGAATATAAATGCTGTAAATAATAAATACAGTAGAGTCTCACTTATCCAACACTCGCTTATCCAATGTTCTGGATTATCTAACGCATTTTTGTAGTCAATGTTTTCAATATATCGTGATATTTTGGTGCTAAATTCAAAAATACAGTAATTACAGTAGAGTCTCACTTATCCAACATAAACAGGCCGGCAGAACGTTGGATAAGTGAATATGTTGGATAACAAGGAGAGATTAAGGAGAAGCCTATTAAACACCAAATTAAGTTACGATTTTACAAATTAAGCACCAAAACATCATGTTAGACAACAAATTTGGCAGAAAAAGTAGTTCTATACGCAGTAATGCTACATAGTAATTACTGTATTTATGAATTTAGCACCAAAATATCACGATATATTGAAAACATTGACTCCAAAAATGCGTTGGATAATCCAGAATGTTGGATAAGCGAGTGTTGGATAAGTGAGACTCTACTGTACTACATAGCATTACTGCGTATTGAACTACTTTTTCTACCAAATTTGTTGTAAAGCATGATGTTTTGGTGCTTCATTTGTAAAATCATAACCTAATTTGATGTTTAATAGGCTTTTCCTTAATGCCTCCTTATTATCCAACATATTTGCTTATCCAACATTCTGTCGGCCCGTTTATGTTGGATAAGTGAGACTCTACTGTAATAATAATAATAAGAAGAAGAATAATATATCTGTGGAAAGTCCAGGATGAGAGAAGAACTCTGTCAGTTGGAGGCCAGTGTGAATGTTGTAGTTAATCACCTTAATTAGCATTGAAAAGCTTCATCTCCTGGCTTCTTCCTGCCTTTGTTCAGAGTCATTAGCTGCCCCTGGTTCCCATGTCTGGAACTCTTTTGTTTTCAGAGTGTTGCTTCTTATTTACTGTTCTGATTTTTGAGTTTTTTTTTAATACTGGTAGACAGATTGTGTTCATTTTCATGGTTTCCTCCCTTCTGTTGAAGTTGTCCACATGCTTGTGGATTTCAGTGGCTTCTCTGTGTAGTCTGACATGATAGTTATTGGAGTGGTCCAGCATTTCTGTGTTCTCAGATAATATACTGTGTCCAGGCTGGTTCATCAAGTGCTCTGCTATGGCTGATTTCTCTGGTTGAATTAGTCTGCAACTCTTCTCTGTTGGATGCCAGTGTGAATGTTGTAATTAATCACCTTTGTTAGCATTAAATGGCCTTCCCACCCTCGCATCCTGGCCTGGCGGAATCCTTTGTTCAGAGTTGTTAGCTGCCCCCTGATTGATTCCTGTCTGGAATTTTTCTGTTTACTGTTCTGATTTTGGAGTCTTTTTTTAATACTGGTAGCCAGATTGTGTTCATGTTCATGGTTTCCTCCTTTCTGTTGAAGTTGTCCACATGCTTGTGGATTTCAATGGTTTATCTGACATGATAGTTGTTGGAGGCCAGATTGTTTGGGATTGTGGCGATGGTGGGAAGCAAGGAAGATGTGTGCGGCAAGCGTAGGTACACGTTGAGCTTTCGGGCAGAAACGTGGAGGAGGGGAGGAAGCCTGGAGAGTTTCCCATCCCTCCGCCGCTGCACCTCCAGTAATAGCTTCATCGTTAAAGTGATTAATGCGGCCTTTAGAGCGCTTGCTTCCCGACCAAATTGTATTAAAAGTCAGGCTGATATCTGCAGGGATTCCGGTGGGGGAAGCGAGAGAGCGAGGAAGAACAGGAGGGCGAGGAGGGGGCTTTGACCCGGGGATTTAGGGTGTCTTGGGGTGGATAATGCCACCACGGTGGGTGGCCATTTCCTCTCTCTCCCCCCCCCCCCCCCATACGTGTTATTCTCCTCTCTCACCAAGAAGCGGATTTGGCAGGCCAAGGTTCACATTCCTCCGCCGCCGTGTGATGCTCTCTGGGTGGGCTTGACCGAGTGGCCCCTCTGGAGAGCACGGCCTTTGTGGCTAATCCAGGCAGACAGGAGAGAAGGGGAGGTAAAATATTCAATGGCTTGAAAGTTGGGTTCGAATCCAACCAGGGAGAGCGCTGATGAGCTCCCTCTGTCAGCTCCAGCTCCACGCGGAGCTGACAGAGGATGGACAAAACATCAAAATCCCCTGGGCAACGTTCTTGCAGATGGCCAATTCTCTCTGCAGTTTCTCAAGTCGCTCCTGACACAAAAAAGTGGAACATAATGGGATCTAGAAGTTGATGTTATCTAGGTGGAACATGATGGGAGCTAGAAGAAGTTGATGTTCTCCAGATGGAACATCATGGGACCTAGAAGAAGTTGATGTTCTCTAAGTGGAAAATCATGGGGTCTAGAAGTTGATGTTCTCTAGGTGGAACATGATGGGAGCTAGAAGATAGAAGAAGTTGATGTTCTCTAAGTGGAACATCATGGGGTCTAGAAGAAGTTGATGTTCTCTAGGTGGAACGTCATGGGGTCTAGAAGTTGATGTTCTCTGGGTGGAACATGATGGGAGCTAGAAGAAGTTGATGTTCCCTACGTGGAACATTATGGGGCCTAAAAGTTGATGTTCTCTAAGTGGAACATTATGGGGCCTAGAAGAAGTTGATGTTCTCCAGATGGAACATTATGGGAGCTAGCAGAAATTGATATTCTCTAGGTGGAACATGATGGGAGCTAGAAGAAGTTGATGTTCTCTAGGTTCTCTACGTGTCCGACACTGGGCGTTGGTGCTCATCTCTATTTCTACGTCTAAGAGCCAGCGTTGTCCGTAGACATCTCCAAAGTCATGTGGCCACTGGCATGATGGCATGGAGTGCCGTTACCTTCCCGCCGGAGCGGTACCTATCGATCTACTCACATTTGCATGCTTTCGAACTGCTAGGTTGGCGGAAATGGGGCTATCGGCGGGAGCTCACCCCGCTCTCCAGATTCATTGTCCATAGACCCCTCCAAGTGTCCTTCTTCAGAGGTTGTGCAGTATACATTCTCTCTTCCTTTTCCTCCTTTTTCCTACCTGCCGACATTTGGGGTGGCCCAGTAATAAGCGGATGCGAGGACGGCCGACCCGCTGTCCCAACACATCCTGCTCATTAGAGCTTTGCTAATAACGCCGTGCGCTCTCATTAGCGTCCCCCATAAAGGATGGGAGGGAGAGGAAGCCAGCGACGGGCGAGAGAGGACAACGTCTTCCCATGCTCTTCCCGGGCGCAGAAACCCCGTATTAAATTGGCGTAATATGATTACGCGCCGGATAAATGAAGAAACCCGCTCAAGTTCATTAGAGGTGCGCCGTCGCCTAATGCGGACAGATCGCTCATTACGGGCCCAGCCTGGGGAGACGGTGCCTCCTCCTCCTCCTCGGCCGCCGCTCTTCTTCTTCTTCTTCTTTGCCGGCTTTAATTGCCTCCTGACAAGGCAATCCACCACCTCTCCCCAAGCCATTAATAACCGCCCGCAGCACAAGCCGCCCCTCCTGGAGCTCCGTCAGCCGGTAAATGAGAGGAATGCCTCCGTTGCCGCCTCTCCCCACCGCGGCGGCAGACAGGCCATTGATCAAATCTGGCAGGCGCGGGAGGCCATCCTGCGCTCCACCGCCCGCCTGCCTGCCTGCCGTTCCCGGAAATTCGATGTGGCTCTGGCCCAAGGCCCCCCTGCCCTCGACCTTTTCTCTTAGCATCACCAATCCATTCCGCAATTGGAGACGGGGCGATGGGTTGAGGCTGAGAGGCACAAACTCAAAACCTCTGGATGCTCCGAAAGCCACACTGCCACCTTCACTGTGGCAACAACACTGACCCTTATGTTCCAGCTAGCTCTTCTATGTGCCACAAAATCCCTTGCCAAGGCGCAAGACAAAGCATATCTGACCCTTATCTGGATTGCTGTGCATTTTCAAGTCTTCTTATATTTTTGCAAGGCCTTTGGGAGAAGTTTGTTACTCTATGATTTGTTGTCTTGGGGCTTGTTTGGTTTTTGCTGAAACATTAGCTCCTTTGAAGTGTAAGCCGACCCGAATATAAGCCGAGGCACCTAATTTTACCACCAAAAAAAACGGGAAAACATTGACTCCAGTATAAGCCGAGAGTGATAAATTTCAGAAATAAAAACAGATACAGTAGAGCAAGTTCCCAAACTTTTAAAACAGGGGGCCAGTTCATGATCCTTCAGACCGTTCGAGGGCCAGACTATAGTTGGCCACCAAGCAATAATAATTAACAACAACAACAACAACAAATAGGGTTGGAATAGACCCTTTGGGCCATTGAGTCCAACCTCCTTCTGCCTCTGTGCACCGAAAGCACAAGCATAGCATCCCTGACAGATGGCCACCCAGCCTCAATGTTAATAATAATAATAAAGAGGGTTGGAAGAGACCCCTTGGGCCATTGAGTCCAATCCCCTTCTGCCTTTGTGCACCGAAAGCACAAGCAAAGCACCCCTGACAGATGGCCACCCAGCCTCAATGTTAATAATAAATAAATAAATAAATAAATAAATAATGGTTGTAAGAGACCCCTTGGGTCATTTAGCCCAACCCGCTTCTGCCCTTGTGCCATGAGGGTCGGATAAATAGCTTCGATGGGCTGCATCCAGCCCCCGGGCCTTAGTTTGGGGACCCCTGCAGTAGAGTCTCACTTATCCAACATAAACGGGCCGGCAGAACATTGGATAAGCGAATATGTTGGATAACAAGGAGAGATTAAGGAGAAGCCTATTAAACATCAAATTAGGTTATGATTTTACAAATTAAGCACCAAAACATCATGTTAGACAACAAATTTGGCAGAAAAAGTAGTTCAATACGCAGTAATGCTATGTAGTAATTACTGTATTCACGAATTTAGCACCAAAATATCACGATATACTGAAAACATTGACTACAAAAATGCATTGGATAATCCAGAACCTTGGATAAGTGAGACTCTACTGTATATGTAAAGCATATAATAATATATGCAAAGCAAAGTGAAGAACCTGCTTTGATTGAAGTCAAAAATCAGAAACTCCTCAAAGCACAGCAGACAAAAAACCAGTACAAGAAAACCGCACTACAAACTAGAGCTGACAGCTGGCACAACAAAACACTGCATGGAAAGTTCCTTGACAAAATTGAAGGAAAAGCTGACAAGGAGAAGACCTGGCTCTGGCTCACGAATGGGACCCTGAAGAAGGAGACAGAAGGCCTGATCCTTGCAGCCCAGGAGCAAGACATCAGGACAAAGGCAATTCAGGCCAAGATTGAAAAATCAGCTGATGACCCAAAATGCAGACTGTGCAAGGAAACCGACGAAACCATTGATCATATCCTCAGCTGCTGTAAGAAAATCGCACAGACAGACTCCAAACAGAGGCACAACTATGTGGCCCAAATGATTCATTGGAACTTATGCCTCAAGTACCACCTCCCTGCAGCAAAGAACTGGTGGGATCACAAACCTGCAAAAGTCTTGGAAAATGAGCACGCAAAGATACTGTTGGACTTCCGAATCCAGACTGACAAAGTTCTGGAACACAACACACCAGACATCACAGTTGTGGAGAAGAAAAAGATCTGCATCATTGATGTCACCATCCCAGGTGACAGTCGCATTGACGAAAAACAACAGGAAAAACTCAGCCGCTATCAGGACCTCAAGATATATCATTCCACAGATATATCAACCTCACGTAGTTTCCAACAGACATCACAACCTCCGAGGATGCCTACCATAGATGTGGGCGAAACGTCAGGAGAGAATGCTTTTGGAACATGGCCAGACAGCCTAGAGAACGCACAGCAAATGAGAGTGACAGCTATCCCCAAGACACCTGTGTGCTTCTTCTGACGTTCCTAATTCTCGTTTCCATTTGAAAACACAATCACATCAAGTCAGTTTCACGTCTGGTAGCCAGGACATCTCTATCCTACAATTACATATTCAGGACTTCTTCCAGGGAACTCCTTAAGATTTACCTACTTCAAAGGAGCTAATGTTTCAGCAAAAACCAAACAAGCCCCAAGACAACAAATCATAGAGTAACAAACCTCTCCCAAAGGCCTTGCAAAAATCTAAGAACAGCCCTGCTGGCTCAGTTGAAAAGCCAGTCTAATCCACCCGCCTGCCTCTGACAACATGGAAAACTACAAGGAGGAGATGGATGCAGCGCTACCCCTCTCCCCCCAAAAACCTCCATTCCTCAGTCCACGAGTCCAAGCTGTGGATGTTATATACCAGTGGAATGATGTCCAAGGTGGGATAAACTCTTGTCTGTTTGAGGCAAGTGTGAATGTTGCATTTGGCCACCTTGATTGGCATTGAATTGCCTGACAGCTTCAAAGCCTGGCTGCTTCCTATTTCGGGGGATCCTGTGTTAGCCGTCCCTTAGCAATGGATGATAAACACGGTCAAAACCTAAACTTTCAATGTTAAACCCTTGTGAGAGCTGAACTGCTGACCTGAAGGTTGGTTTGCTGACCTGAAGGTTGCCAGTTTGAATCTGTGAGTTGGGGTGAGCTCCCGTCTGTCGGCTCTAGCTTGCGGGGACAAGAGAGAAGCCTCCCAGCTAACACATCCAGTTGTCCCCTGGGCAATTTGTACCATGCTTGTATTGTAGTCAGATTGCATCATCCAGAGTGTGTGATAGTGTGTAAAGAGTTAATCACTAATGAGCCATGATGACCTTGGGTGTGTGGCTGGAACTAGGGAGTATCCAGACACAAGAGTATGTGCATATCTATTGCATTGAGTTTGAGTCAAGTTTGAGATCTGTTGGAGAACAGATCAGTCCTGTGTTTGTTTGTCGTCTGCAAGAGTCTGTGCTGTTTACTGCTCCGTTCAGTAAAGCTTTGTATATTGCTTTTACTGACGTCTCGGAAGTGTCGCTTCATTCTGCGCTCCATTGCTTTTCATACTACTACTGCTGCAATACTCTGACATTTAGTCCTCAGGCCTCTCAGGAGAGTTATAGAGGCTCAGCCCCGTCTTGGGTTCTTGGAAGGAGGCCCCGCCCCATTCCCTAGCTCCGCCCTCTGTCCCAACAAGTGCCTCAGGAGAGGTATAGATCCTCAGCCCTGTCTCAGGCTCATGGGAAGAAGCCATGCCCCCTCCCCTAGCCCCGACCTTTAATCCTAAAAGGCCTCTCAGGAGAGGTATAGATGTTCAGCCCTGTCTCAGGCTCTTCGGAAGAAGCCACGCCCCCACCCCTAGCCCCGCCCTTTAGTCCTAAAAACCTCTCAGGAGAGATATAGAAGCTCAGCCCTGTCTCAGGCTCTTGGGAAGAGGACCCGCCCCCGCCCCTAGCCCCGTCCTTTAGTCCTAAAAGGCCTCTCAGGAGAGATGTAGAGGCTCAGCCCTGTCTCAGGCTCTTGGAAGGAGGCCCCACCTCCACCCCTAGTCCCGCCCTTTAGTCCTAAAAGGCCTCTCAGGAGAGATATAGAGGCCCAGCCCTATCTCGGGCTGTTGAAGGAGGCCCCGCCCCCTCCCCTAGCCCCGCCCTTTAGTCCTAAAAGGCCTCTCAGGAGAGATGTAGAGGCTCAGCCCTGTCTCAGGCTCTTGGAAGGAGGCCCCACCCCCACCCCTAGTCCCACCCTTTAGTCCTAAAAGGCCTCTCAGGAGAGATATAGAGGCTCAGCCCTGTCTCAGGCTCTTGGGAAGAGGCTCCGCCCCTACCCCTAGCCCCGCCCTTTAGTCCTAAAAGGCCTCTCAGGAGAGATGTAGAGGCTCAGCCCTGTCTCAGGCTCTTGGAAGGGGCCCCCGCCCCCATATTGTAATAGGTGCCATCACTGCACTATTACAATATAGACGGCCAATTCTCTGACACCAGAAGTGACGTGCAGTGTGGGGCTTCCATAGGGACCAGGAATCAATCAAGGCTTTGGCTTTGCCACGGAGCAGTCAGGCTGGAGCGAGCACTCATCCTTTTCCTGCCATCCGCCAGTGGTGATGAATGGGGAAAGCGATGGTCTTTTTGTTTCCCCGGCTCTCCTGCTCCTCGAGATAGGGCTGCTCAGGGGCTTGTCGACATTAACTGCTGCAGGAGGCTCCGATCGCCATCCATCTTTCCTTTGGACGGGGGAGAAGGTGGGGCCAAAGCGTCCGGGAAGGGTCTGTATTTTTGGGTCTCCAATAAATACGGGAAATTAATTCTCTTTCCATTATAATGGAGTTTGTTGGGATGACGGCGGCGTTTGTTGTTTGCGTTGAGTTTGATCAACGGCACCTTCCGAGGTCAACAAATGGTCATCTGCAAATAATGAAACGATCCAGCCGTAATGCAATGTTTATTTTCCCTCTATATGCTACTGAACCAAGAATCACTTCCTTTTCATATAGAGTCTCACTTATCCAACGTTCTGGATTATCCAATGCATTTTTGTAGTCAATGTTTTCAATGCATTGTTTTATTTTGGATGTCAGGTGATGCAATACTGACCAAAGAGTATACTGTATATACTCGAGTATAAGCCTAGTTTTTCAGTCCTTTTTTAAGACTGAAAAAACCCCCTCGGCTTATACTCAGATGAGGGTCCTGGTTGGCTTATACAGTAGAGTCTCACTTATCCAACATAAACGGGCTGGCAGAATGTTGGATAAGCAAATATGTTGGATAATAAGGAGGCATTAAGGAAAAGCCTATTAAACATCAAATTAGGTCATGATTTTACAATTTAAGCACCAAAACATCATGTTATACAACAAATTTGACAGAAAAAGTAGTTCAATACGCAATAATGTTATGTTGTAATTACTGTATTTACGAATGTAGCACCAAAATATCATGATGTATTGAAAACATTGACTACGAAAAATGCATTGGATAATCCAGAATGTTGGATAAGTGAGTTTACTGTACTTATATTATTTTACTCTATTATTATTATCCACACTTTTGAGGATTATTATTATTATTATTATTATTATTATTATTATTATTAATACATTTATTATTTCACTCTGATCTTATTATTATTGCATTTATTATTTTACTCTATTATTACATGTATTATTTTCATGTATTTATTATTATTATTATTACATGTATTATTTTACTTATTATTATTAAAAGGATACATAAGCACATTTACATTGAAGAAGATGAGAATAATGATTTGATCAGAGATGGACAGACTTATCTTAAATTTGAGCTTGATGTAAATATTCAAAAACATTGAACCTACTGATGTCTCTATTCATGTAATTTTATTGGTATCTATTTTTATTTCTGAAATTTACCACCCTCGGCTTGTACTGGAGTCAATGTTTTCCCAGTTTTTTTGGTGGTAAAATTAGGTGCCTCGGCTTATATTCAGGTCGGCTTATACTCAAATATATAGGCATTTTTATTTCTGAAATTTACCACCCTCGGCTTATACTGGAGTCAATGTTTTCCCAGTTTTTTTGTGGTAAAATTAGGTGCCTCGGCTTATATTCGGGTTGGCTTATGCTCGAGTATATACGGTAGTTCCTCCTCTTTTTCTGATCTGAGACTCTTCCCATCCTTACCTCTCACTGTGATATGACTTGTCCTCCTCTTCTAAGTGAGACTTCTGGTTTAACACAATGTTTTCTTTTATTTTCTGCAGGCAAATCCAAGTCCAAAAAGGGCAGCCTAGACAAGGCATCGGGTGGCAGCAGCGAGGAGGAGGAAGACGAAGATGACGATGAAGGAGAATATGAAGTGCAGGACGATGATGAAGAGGAGGAAGAAAACTGGAGTGATTCAGATGGTAAGTAGGTTAATGGTTATAACTGGCAGGGATAACAACTTCATGTTTGTTACGTCGGCAGTGTAAAGTTACTGTTATGGGGCATTATTAGAGCAATTTGAGTGGAATTTCTCATATTTTAGACCTCTTATCAACCTTGTGTGTAGGACTCTATGAGAAGCCATGAACAACACAACAAATTACAGTTGAGTCTCACTTATCCAAGACTCGCTTATCCAACGTTCTGAATTATCCAGAATTGTCACTGCACTAACGGAGGTCCCAATTCAAGCTGGGAAGGAGAAGAGCTCATGCAGAAAACCCTAAAAAGGAGAAGAACTGAATGCGAGTGCACAATTTCACCTCCCTCTACCTTGCCAGGTTGGCAGCTGCCAAGAAGCGGCTCCGAAGCCTGGCAAGGAAACGCCGTCAAGTGCTCGCAGCTCCCGTCTCGGCTGCTCATCTATTCCGGGCATCAGGAGAGGGGCTCCGGTGCCAACCCTCCGCCATCTGCCACCGTGAATCACTCCGTGGCTCCCTCCCTCATTTTCGACTTCAGAGAAACCAGGCTGAAGAAAGAGAGCACATATCTAATGTCTTTTCCGCCAGCCTGGCCCAATCTGAAATGGTAGAGTCACTGCCGCATCCCAAAAACAACTCGGATATGGTCAAAACTGACTAATCAATAAAGAGTTTATTTTAAAAAAAAAACTCGGAAACTGGGGCACAATAGCCAAAGGCTCTGACTCTCTCAGCGGATTCCCCCAGGCTTTGAAGTTGCAAGGCCATTCAATGCGAATCAAGCTGCCCAATTGCAACATTTACAGACAAGAGTTCTTTCTCCCGCCCTGGACATTCGACAGTTATATCAACCCCACTTGCCTAGTTTCCAACAGACCTCACAACCTCTGAGGATGCCCGCCATAGATGTGGGCGAAATGTCAGGAGAGAATGCTTCTGGAACATGGCCAGACAACCCAGAAAACTCACAACAACCCACTATCTCAAGGCCTGAGCCAAGTTTGGAAAGTTGCATTCCGAAGGTAATTATTGAATCACTTCATCACCACTGCTTAAGTATGGTGTAAACTACACGTAGAGTCTCACTTATCCAAGCTAAACAGGCCGGCAGAACGTTGGATAAGCAAATATCTTATCCTCAATTCATGTAATTTTATTGCCATCTATTTTTATTTCTGAAATTTACCACCCTCGGCTTATACTGGAGTCAATGTTTTCCCAGTTTTTTTGTGGTAAAATTCGGTGCCTCGGCTTATATTCGGGTCGGCTTATACTCAAGTATATAGGCATTTTTATTTCTGAAATTCACCACCCTCGGCTTATACTGGAGTCAATGTTTTCCCAGTTTTTTTGTGGTAAAATTAGGTGCCTAGGCTTATATTCAGGTCGGCTTATACTCGAGTATATACAGTATATTCTTCCTGACTTGCAAGGGCTTCTCTCCCTTTTCAAAACACTTCCGTTGTTAAGAGGGAGGCTTTGGAAAAGAAAACACACTGTTAAGGGAGGGGAAGAGGCGAGAGAAATATATATTGCAAGACTCCGCTGCTCGGCCTTTTCAAGGCCGAGCAGCGGAGTCTTGCAATATATATTTCTCTCGCCTCTTCCCCTCCCTTAACAGTGTGTTTTCTTTTCCAAAGCCTCCCTTTGGAAGCCGAGGGAGGCTTTTTCAGGTCAAAAAAACTCAGCTTATCTTCAAGTATATATGGCAACTACTTACTTTGCACTAGTTGCTTCCAGGTTATGTCATATGCCCAGAAAGGTGAGAGATTCTTTCAAATGTTGTCTGTGGTTTCGGCATGTTTCTGGCCTCTGAATGGTAATACGAGTGTCGTCACTCACTCCATCTCCTGTCTGGGAGATGCAGCAGTCCATAATAAATTAATTAGTGCTTGTCATTAATTAGCAATGAGCAATGACTGCCACCTTCTCTCCCTGACAAGGCAGGATTTACACCTCTTTGTACTCTTTCTTCTTCAGGGGAAGGCGATGGCGGGGCCAAGCCCAAGGGAGCCAGGAAACGGCTGTCCGCGGCCGAACTGCGACAACTGGCCCAGGGACCCGAGGACGTGGTGGAAGAGCTGAACTTCTCCGACGAGGAGGGCGATTGACAGCCGGTTGGTCGGGACCCGAGGAGTGGCAGGACCTTGCTCCATTGGAATGTGAAAACCTTCTCTAGCGAACTTTTAATGGGTTTGGGGAGAAACAGTAAAATTTGCGGTTTGGCCAAGAGACTAAAGCCGCAATAAAAATCCACCTCTTTAAGTAACACAGGCCCCGAATCCCTTACACTGCCCCCTTCTTATGTAGAAGAATTAGATGTAGCTACTACTGCAACGCCAGAAATACAGCTTAGTGGTGTAACGTTAGTAAATGTGGACCCTTTCCACTCCCTTGGCAGCCACCTCTCCACAAAAGTCAACATTGAGGCTGAAATACAACACCGCCTGAGCTCTGCGAGTGCAGCATTTTTTTCCGAATGAAGCAGAGAGTGTTGATCTGGACATCCGTAGAGATACCAAGGTGCTTGTTTACAAAGCCATTGTCCTCCCAGCCCTGTTATACACCTGAGAGATGTGGAATGTCTATAGACGTCACACATTGTCAACATTGAGAGTGAAATACAACACCGCCTAAGCTCTGCGAGTACAGCATTTTTTCCGAATCAAGCAGAGAGTGTTGAGGATCTGGACATCCGTAGAGATACCAAGGTGCTTGTTTATAAAGCTATTATCCTCCCAAACCTGTTATACGCCTGAGATATGAAATGTCTATAGACGTCACACTTTGTCCTCATTCTCAAGTCAACATTGACACTGAAATACAACACCACCTGAGCTCTGCAAGTGCAGCATTTTTTCCGAATGAAGCAGAGAGTGTTTGAGGATCAGGACATCTGGAGGAGAACAAGGTGCTTGTTTATAAAGCTATTCACTTCCCAACCTTGTTATACACCTACGAAACGTGGACCATCTACAGACGTCACACTCAACTCCAGAAATGATTCCATCAGTGTTGCCTCTGAAAAATCCTGCAAATCTCTTGGGAAGATAGAGTGCTGGAAGAATACCACTAGCATTGAAGCTATGTTCCTACGCCATCAACTCCTCTGGACTGGCCATGTTTTCTGATCAAAGCAGTTACTCTACTCTGAACTCAAGAACAGAAAATGGAATGTTGGTGGACAGGAAAAGATGAGCGTAAAGCTAAACTTAATCACTGTGGCATAGACACCGAGAACTGGGAACTCTTGAGCGTTCTAATTGGAGGTCAGCTGTGACCAGCAGTGCTGTGGAATTGGAAGAGGCATGAATGGAGGACGAAAAGGAGAAATGTGCCAAGAGGAAACCAATGCCGTCACTGCGGAAGAACTTGCGTATCAAGAAGAGGCTGTACAATCACCTACGTATCCACAGCCAAGACACTACACTTGGAAGGCCATCATACTCGGACAACGAGGGATGCAAGTAAGGTTCTGCCTGAAACAATTGGTCCTAGTAGTTTGCATGTTATACATGCTGTGGTTTTCATTGTAGGAAGAGACTTAGACCCAGGTAGTGTGTGTCCTTTTGGCTCCCTGTTAGATGCCAACGGGCAAATCGGTGTCTGTCGGATTCACATCTACGAGGGCTATCCAGAAAGTAGATTACGTTTTGGAATGAACAAAGTATAGGAGAAAACATTTATAATATGCAGTTGAAAGCCACACCCAAATACCACTTCTCAACATAGTCGCCATTGAAATCTAGGCACTTCTCATAGTGATAAAAGAGTTTGGAAAGTCCTTCTCCACCAAACTTTGCCACTTGGCTTGCGTCCTTTCCCACAGCTACGCATGGATCGCTCTTCTAAGGTTTTGCAAATGCTTGTAAGGAAAGGTTATGGTGACCGTCTTTTGGGACAGGAAAGGTGTGCTTCTTGCAAAACCTTAGAAGAGTGATCCAGGACGAGCGTGGGGGAAAGTTGAGCACATGCACATGCGCAGCTGCGGGAAGAGACGCAAGCCAAGTGGTAAAGTTTGGTGGGGAAGGACTTTCCAAACTTTTATGAGAAGTGCCTAGATTTCAATGGGGACTATGTTGAGAAGTGGTATTTAGGCCTGGTAAATGTTTTCTCCTATACTTTGTTCATTTTTAATTCCAAAAGGTAATCTACTTTCTGGATAGCTCTCGTACATCCTTTTGGAAACCGCTCCCCATCAATATTGTAAAGAGACCCCATTCTCCTTCCATCAAAGACCACGCTTTTGAAACACTCAGCCAGCCTGCAGAGCAACCATTTTATAAATTAAGTGATTTCTTTTTTATTATTATTTAAATTGTTTTGTCCGAAAGCATTGGCCTCGAGGTGACAGATCGTTACCATTTACAATAGAAGATAAAGAAGCTAAGGTACCACCGAGCTATCTTTCTCTTGATTTCATTATTATTATTCTTTTTTGAAAAGGCAAACAAACCAACACAAAAGTCGAACGTGCAGGTGTTTTCAACCGAAAGGGCAAGTCGAGAGAAAGACGGACGAGCATCAATCACATGATTGTTTTCCACTACTGTACAAAGGGTGAGCCGGGGAGGGGGGCAAGTGCGGCGCAAGCGGGCTGCCCCATAGGCCTTCTCGGGTACCGATCCCTGGCCTCTGTGGGCCAAGTCCAATGTGCAACTCCATATCCTCTGCAACAAAGAACCACACACGCGCACATACACTCCCCACATACAAAATAAAAACGGGACACACGAGTTCTGTACACACATGGTTTGGGGAGCGGAGAACCGAGCCTGCGCCGCATCCCTCTCTCCCCTTTGTTCCCTAACACTATATTCATATTATTATTATTCTTCCAGTCTGCAGAGCGCAGAGAGAACGGAGTTCTTTGCAGTGTCGAAGCAGCAAAACCCTGAAATGCAAATTTCTTAAGCAACAAAACCGTACCGCACAGAGCTAGCTGCGTCGTACCATCCAAACAGAAGTAAACATGGACCAGAACGTTGGGTTCAGTTCGTCTGTCTTTGGTATTGTTTCGAAAGTTGTTAGCGATGCATAGACACCCCGAAGGAGGAACGGTTTGCACGTTCCGGCGAGGGACGCGTTTTACAAAAGCGGCGTGAGGAAAAGGGAGATTATAGTTGGCAACCAGAGGTCTCGAGCGTCTCCTCGGACGATGTCCCGGCTGCGTTTCCGTCAAGGCGGAACAAAGACCGTAGAAGTCCCTTCCCTCCCAGCGTGTCCCTTTCAAATTGCTTCCGAGAAATCTTTGGGTTGCTTCCGAGAAATCTTTGCCTGGCTCATCCTGAACGTCCCCATGTGTCCCAACCACTCGGACTCCTTGGAGTTCGTGTCGGTCTCGGCTCCGGAAATCCGAAAGACGAAGCAGGAGAGAGGCATCGGGAGAGTTAAGACGGCGGCTTGGCGGCATCACCGAGGCCCACTAGCAAGAGGTTTCCGTTTTCCTGCTTTGGCGAGATGCGGCTGGTGGGGAGGAGAGTGCTGTGGTAGGGAGAGGAGGCCACGCTTCCCGTGGAGGACGGGCGAAGCTCGGCAGGAGGCAAGTCGCGGTCGGTGGGTCGCAGGCCCGGAGGCTGCAGCGGGAAGGCCATGGGGAAGCTGGCCATGTACAACACGCGGCCAACCCTCTTGGCTACCTGCGGAAGAGACCAAACACACACATGGTATCAAAGAAATGGAGAAGCAGGAAAACTGGTACTAATCTCTTTTGGAGACAGCAGTCATGCCAGTGGCCACATGACCTTGGAGGTGTCTACGGACAACGCCGGCTCTTCGGCTGAGAAATGGAGACGAGCCCCAACCCCCCCAGAGTCGGTCACAACTGGACTTAACATCAGGGGAAACCTTTACCTTTACCTACTACGATGGCATAAACACACTTTGCTAAGTTGTATGTTCTTGGTGGGGGGTTGGACTGGATGGCCCATGAGGTCTCTTCCAACTCTACTATTCTATGATTCTATGTTTTCCGGGCTGTATGGCCATGTTCCAGAAGTATTCTCTCCTGATGTTTCGCCCACATCTATGGCAGGCATCCTCAGAGGTTGTGAGGAATATATTTATTTATTTATTTATTTGCGACATTTATATACCGCCCTTCTCACCCCGAAGGGGACTCAGGGCGGTTTACAAGTATATATAAATACAATATATTATATTATACAACTATATCACAATATTATTAGTAATATTGCATGTAATATAAATATACAATTATAATAGTGAATGTCCATGTTCCAGAAGTATTCTCTCCTGACGTTTCGCCCACATCTATGGCAGGCATCCTCAGAGGTTGTGAGGAATATATGTCCATGTTCCAGAAGTATTCTCTCCTGACGTTTCGCCCACATCTGTGGCAGCCATCCTCAGAGGTTGTGAGGTATGGAGAAATGTGTTCGCAAGTTCCAAATACCTTCCTCCAACTGAATTGCTAAGGCTGGAAGCTTGAGTAAGAAGTCTCCAATCCAACTTGTTGATTCATGGCATAGTTCTGTAGAGTTGATTGACTGTGCAAGTCAGGACTTTGAAGATCTCTGGCTCCAGAATCATATTCCCAACTCTCTCGAGCTCCTGAAAGAGCACCCAAACTTATTTGTTGGCCAGGAAGCTATTCTGTCCCTCAATTTTTGCAAGAATCATCTGATTTCACTAAAAGTTCCAGCTCTTTCTTCCTGATTTCTCGTGATGTCGTATGCAGCTTGTGCGAGAAATCAGGAAGGAAGAGGTGGAACTTTCAGTGAAATCAGATGATTCTTGTAAAAAGAAAACATTGAGGGACAGAATACCTTCCTGGCCAACAAGTAGCAATAACAGTTTGGATGCTCTTTCAGGAGCTCGAGAGAGTTGGGAATATGATTCTGGAGCCAGAGATCTTCAAAGTCCTGGTAATGAAGTGTGATTTTTTTGGTTTACAGATGTTATGTTTAATTGTGTGTTTGTGTTTTAAAAAGTGTCAGTAGTTATTGCATCTCTGCACTTAGAGGCTCGTTGCCATGGAGAAGTAGGCGGTGAAGAAGTGCAGAGTTAAAAAAAAACATTTCAGTCTGTGCTCTGTTGAGGCACAGGGAAGACTGATCCTAGGTTGAAGAGATTGGGGAGGCTCAATTGCTTATTTTTGAGTTGGTTTAAAATAAGTTTGGTGACTTATTTAAGGTAGTCTGTGTCCTGGTAAGGAACAGAGAATCTGTGATTGTATATCACAGGGTGACTGCGGTTTAAAAGCAGTAGAGAAAGAAGTGACATTTTAGGGAATTTGACTCACCTCATTCTAATACTGCAACTGTTAATCAAAGTGCCTCTAAGGAGAAACAATTTTGTAACCACTAAGCTCTGTGCCTGAATGAACTTGTTATTGTTCCTCCAACATCTAAGCCTCTGTCGCATATATTATAAACTGAGTTGTGTTACCATCTAAGGTGAATAATAAGAAGAAAGAATTAAGCAATTCAGTTGGAGGAAGCTATTTGGAACTTGCTAACACATTTCTCCATACCTCACAACCTCTGAGGATGCCTGCCACAGATGTGGGCGAAACGTCAGGAGAGAATACTTCTAGAACATGGCCATACAGCCTGAAAAACATACAACAGCCCTGTGATCCCGGCCATGAAAGCCTTCGGCAACACACTTTGCTGACTTAGGCCCCCGCCCCCCTCGCCCTCCAGCCGTAGACATTCGTTATATTATGTTAAAACAATAAGGGCAACTTTATTACTTTCCCTGCAGCCCTTACTGTTTACGAGGGGCCTAATAAAAAGGTTCTCTGGGCAATTGTTCCCCGCGGATCAATTCTGCAGGAAATAAAACTGATTCAACGAAGACGAAAGCAGCGGGAGGGGGAGGAGCTTTTGATGTACATTGGAAGACGGTGGTCTTTTTTTTTTTTTGGTGTTTTTGCTGTGTGTGTTTTGTGTGCTGGGAGGGGAAGAGAGAAATGCTGCAACGGTAACACTAATGCCTTTCATGGCCGGAATCATGGGGTTGCTGTGAGTTTTCCAGGCTGTCTGGCCATGTTCCAGAAGCATTCTCTCCTGACGTTTCACACACATCTATGGCAGGCATCCTCAGAGATTGTGAGGTCTGTTGGAAACTAGGCAAGTGGGGATTATATATCTGTGGAAGGTCCAGGGTGGGAAAAATCACTCTTGTCTTTTAGATGTAAGTGTGAATATTGCAATTAATCATCTTGATTAGAATAATAATAATAATAATAATAATAATAATAATAATAATAGGGTGCCATGCCAAAAGATCTCAGCCGGCATTTGGAAAAAATAGACATTGACAAAATTGCAATCTGTCAGCTGCAAAAGGCCACCCTACTGGGATCTGCACGCATCATCCGAAAATACATCACACAGTCCTAGACACTTGGGAAGTGTTGGACTTGTGATTTTGTGATATGAAATCCAGCATATCGATCTTGTTTGCTGTGTCATACAATGATGTGTCAAAAATAATAACAATAATAATTTATCCGAAAATACATCGCACAGTCCTAAACACTTGGGAAGTGTTCGACTTGTGATTTTGTGATGCAAAATCCAGCATATCTATTTTGTTTGCTGTGTCATAAAATAATAATAATAATAATAATAATAATAATAATAATAATAATAATAGACACTTGGAAAGTGTCTGACTTGTGATTTTGTGATACAAAATCCAGCATATCTATCTTGTTTGCTGTGTCATACAATGTCGTTGTGTCAATAATAATAATAATAATTTATTTATTTGACCAATTATATCACCATTTCAAAATACAACACAAATAGAAGGCAAAAAGGAGAGAGCAGCAGCTGACCTGTTTACAGTCAGATATTGATTAGTATTGAAAAGCCTTGCATCTTGAAAGCCTGGCTGGGAATCCTTTGTTGGGAGGTGTTAACTGGCCCTGATTGATTCATATCTAACACCTCCCAACAAAGAATCCCGCCACACAGGAAACAGCCAGGCTTTGAAGCTGCGATGCTAATCAAGGTGATTAATTGTAACATTCACACTTGTTGTTTTTCTCCCACCTTGGACATTATTCCACAGACCTATATAAACCTATATAAACTTGCCTAGTTTCCAACAGACTTCACAACCTCTGAGGATGCTTACCATAGATGTGGGTGAAATGTCAGGAGAGAGTGCTTCTGGAATATAGCCAGACGGCCGGGAAAACTCACAGCAACCCAAGACTAAAATGGTTTTTATAACAAAATCACTGCCCACGTTTTGCTAACTGAATAATGCGCTGGTTGTTTTGGGTTCAGCATGAGCCCCGGTTTTTATTGCAGCGCTAACAGAAACCAGGTGCGGAGGTGCAAAGGAGCAAGACGGGAGGTGTTTAATAGGAGCCTGGCGCGGATGGGGAAGGGGAGCGGGGCTACCGCTCAAACGGTGCAAGGAAGAACAAGGGAAACTTTATAGGGAAAGGAAATGGTCGATCTGGGGAGACGTGAGGTCCCTCGCCTTTGCAGCTTGGGCCTAATAAAGCTTCCCAGGAGGAAAAGGCCATCGTAAGGATAAGTTGACCCGAAGCAAAACTTCTCTTGTTCTGAGCACCTAAAAAGGCATCTTCCTGTATGATAAGACAGTCCTAATAAACTGAAAAATGTGCATAGTTCTAGCATCACATGAAATGTATCCGGCACAGAAATCACAGGGATTTCTCGGCTCTGCTGTAGCCGCGGACTGTCCAAAGCTGGCTCGCCTGAGGATCTGAGCAGAATGTGACCCCCGGCTACATCTCAATAGACTGAACAATGTGCCGGCAAGACTGCTGAGCAGCATGTTGGCGGTTTGAATCCAGGGACAGCGGGTGAGCTCCCTCTGTCAGCTCCAGCTCCCCGTGCAGGGACATTAGAGAAGCCTCCCTCAGGATGGTAAAACAGCCAGGCTTCCCCATGGCAACGTCCTTGCAGACGGCCAATTCTCTCACACCAGAAGCGACTTGTAGTTTCTCACTGTGAGAGCTGTTCAGTAGTGGAACTCACTGCCCCGGAGTGTAGTGAAAGCTACTTCTTTGGAGGCTTTTAGAGTCTGTATGGCAAGTTGGGAATGTGATTTTCCTGCTTCTTGGTGCAGGGTTGGACTGGATGACCTACGAGGTCTCTTCCGACTCGACGAAGCTCTCTTACCTGCGATCGTATCTTCAGCGCTGGTCCCAGTTTCAGCCCCATGTTGTTCAGTAAGTGCTCTTCGGTCAAAAGGGGAAGGGTCTCACCATCGATAGCCTGCTCCCGGAAGACCTGTGGACAGGAAACAAAAAGGATGCATTTAACAAACAACTCAAACAGGCTCAGAAAGGAGAACTATCCAACACTTAAGCCTATTCAGCTTAAGCGTGGACTTGTTGATTCAATGTAAAAGCACACGGGATCCTTAAGTTGCCCTAGAACAGGGTCAACCCCTGTAGCCTTCAGAGAGCCGATCGTTGGGTTGGAACATACCTCTGAGCCCTCATGACCAACAGAACATACCGGAGGGATATGGGTTGAATTGGCCTTGACATTTGCGAGTTGTAGATACTGGGATTTATAGTTTACCTGTAATCAAAGATCACTCTGATCCTCAGCAACGGTTGAACTGTACCTAACTTGGCACATAGAACCCCAATGAACAACTACACATACTGGAGGACTTTGGGGGAGTGACTTCACATGATGGAAGTTGTAGTTCACCCTACCTCAAATCAGAGCACTGTGATCCCCACCGACAATGGACCTGGATCTAACTTGGCACATAGAGCCCTCGTGACCAACAGAACATACCGGAAGAATTTGGGTTGAATTGGCCATGACATTTGGGATTTATAGTTCACCTGCAATCAAAGAGCACTCTGATCCCCACCGACAATGGATCTGGACCTAACTTGGCACATAGAGCCCTCATGACCAACAGAACATACTGGAAGGATTTGAGGGAATTCGCCATTGTAGGTACTGGGATACATAGTTCACTTGTAATCAAAGAGCACTGTGATCCCCACCAGCAATGGACCTGGACCTAACTTGGCACACAGAACCCAACAAAAAAGACAGGAGGGCTTTGCGGGAAATTCAGTAACCCGGACAAAGTTGGGTACCCAAGCTAGTAGAGAATGAGCACCCAAGGGAGATGATTCCTTGATGTGCTTGCTTTCTCCTTGCGAGGAGGGGAACATACACAAACGGAGATGCATTTGGGAGCAGACGCAGACGGAGCAGCTGTTCAAAGTATTTCCTCCCAAAGGAAGACACTCGCTCGTGGTGTTCGTTCTCCTCCTCCTCCTCCCTCGCACCGGCTGTGCCAGTTGGAAGGGCTGCCTTGCGCTGCGACCCAGCAGACCTTAACTGACTGGATTGCTTTCCTTCCTCGCCAAGCTGGCAAGAGCCCAGCGTCCCTCTGCGCCTATCCTCTAAACAGCCAAGCTGTGTGGGGTGCAAAGAGACACAGATGGAGGGTCCCTGGGGCTGTCGGCTTCGAATGCCGGGCTTGTGCTCCAAGACCTTCCTCTTGGCAGGAGACTGGGGCTGGCAGGAGTGGAGGAGGTCAGTGCCATGCCAGACCTCCCCGGCTGCCTGCGGTTTCTGGAGGAGAGAAAGCCTGCAGGCGGCTTCCCGGTGCCTCCCCTGGGGCGGCTTGGCTTCCTGGCGGAATCAATGCCAAGCTTGCTGTGGAAGAGCTGTGTCTTCTTAACCCCCTCCATGCCAACTTCACACATCTCTTTGTTGGCCAACTCTTTTCTGCTTCAGCCCGTTGGCTCTCGGGGAAATCAAGGCAGCTAGAGAGTTTCCCCACAAAGCTGGGCTTGCTTCCTAAATGCCAGATCACCCTGTTGGAAATCGCAACCTCTCAAGCCTTTTAATATATATATCAAGTGTATGTTGATTTAGCAGTTTGACTGTACCTCTTTTATGTGCGAGGAGTTATAGACGTGACTGTACTGAGCATGTTCAGACTCAGGACTCCTTTTTGTTATTGAGTTTGCTGTACACCTCAGTGAAGGTGGATGCATGTATTTAAAACTTTTGAGTTTTAGAAAAGCCCTGAAAACATGGCTATGTGCCCAGGCTTTCGAAGATTAAATGAGAAAGACGACCCGGACTGATTTATGGCTACAGCAATAGGATTTTGGATGAATGGATTTTTAACCATGTGTTTTATATTCTTGTATTGTTTTAATTGGATTTTCATTGCTATGTTTTAATTATGTGTAGGCATCGAATTGTTGCCAATTGTGTACGCCGCCCTGAGTCCCTTCGGGTGAGAAGGGCGGGATATAAATGTTGGAAATAAATATGTGTCCTACCTCGGTGGAGGTGGATGCATGCATGTGTCCTACCTCAGTGGAGGGAGCCCCTGGTGGCTTAGTGGGTTAAAGCCTTGTGACTTGAAGGTTGGGTTGCTGACCTGAAGGCTGCCAGGTTCAAATCCAACCCAGGGAGAGTGCAGATGAGCTCCCTCTATCAGCTCCAGCTCCATGCGGGGACATGAGATAAGCCTCCCACAAGGATGGTAAACATCAAAACATCCAGGCGTCCCCTGGGCAACATCCTTGCAGACAGCCAATTCTCTCACACTAGAAGCGACTTTCGTTCCTGACACGAAAAAAAAAACCCGATGGAAGTGGATGCATGTATGTGTCCTACCTTGGTGGAGGCGGATGCATGTATGTATGTGTCCTACCTCGATGGAGGTGGATGCATGTATGTGCCTACCTCGGTGGAGGTGGATGCATGTATGTATGTGCCTAACTTGGTGGAGGCGGATGCATGCATGTATGTGTCCTACCTTGGTGGAGGCGGATGCATGTATGTGTCCTACCTCGGTGGAGGTGGATGCATGTATGTGTCCTACCTTGGTGGAGGCGGATGCATGTATGTTTCCTACCTTGGCGGATGCATGTATGTGTCCTACCTCGGTGGAGGCGGATGCATGTATGTGTCCTACCTCAGTGGAGGTGGATGCATGTATGTGTCCTACCTCAGTGGAGGTGGATGCATGTATGTGTCCTATCTTGGAGGTGGATGCATGTATGTGTTCTATCTTGGTGGATGCGGATGCACATATATGTCCTACTTCGGTGGAGGCAGATGCATGTTTGCTGTTTAGGACTTCAATCGAGAAGTATGCTTATAAACTTCAGTGAGATCTTGTTTACTCATAAACATCTTGTATTAATTTACTATACAGGCACATTTAATAAAGTTCAGTTATGGATAGGATGTAGTTATCATTCTTAATCAATAGTCCATAGCCTTTATGTATAGTTGTACTTACTGAAGTCCAGTAGTCATACTTCTCTCATTGAAGTACTAACAACAGCACGCATCCACCTCCACTGAGGTGTAAAGACTAAGGTTTGGACAAGAGATGAGGTTGACGTCTCTGAGTTTCATTTTAGCCCGTCTCCCTAAAATGCTAACTTTCGATCTGCAGGAGCCCAGAAACACTACTTAAAGTCACTGAATGGCCAGAGGGCCAGGCCTTGAATTCCAGAAAACCCAGTCGAGAATTTATATTTTAAAGAGTGTCTTTGTGGGTGGCGAAGAGGAAAAACCAAACTCTTGGCTTGGTTGACGATTTGGAAGTGGAGTCCTTGGGTATGTACCTGAGTGTATTCCGCGCAGCCGGACAAACCACCCACAAAGCTGCAGACGTCCTCCACCGTCCACTTGCTGACGTCCTCCAGCGCAGGGCTCTCTTCGCCATCCAAAAAGAGACCTCCCATAGTACCTAGGAGACCGGGATAGAGAGGAAGACAAGGTTTTAGAGCTGGGAGATTTGGGGCAGGAAAAGCGGGAAGCATAAATCAGAGGCACGCTCGGCCCCCTTGGCTGCAACTCGGCCTTTTCCTCCAGCCACACATCCATCTTTAATGAAGCGCCAATTAAAACAGCAGGCAGGGGCAACCTGCTGGCCCTGACCTCTTGCCGGTCCTTCGGTGAAGGAGGGGCAAGGAAGTGGGAGACCCGCGGGAGTCCCCGTAATGTCTTCAAGGTGGTTCAAGTTCTTTAGGAGAGGGAAATCTTATCAAAACACCAGTGAAAAGGGCAGCGAGCCCAAGAGGGTCTCCATCCACTTCCGGCAACGTGTTCAGAATAGCAATGCATTCACTATGGCTCCCTTCACTTCTCCCACCCGAGTTTCTAATTGCTTGGCTCCTCAGGAAACAAGCAAGCATGAAAAATCTGGAAAGTCCCAACTGACTGCATTACACAAGCCCCAACTGACTGCATTGTACAAGCCCCAACTGACTGCACTGCACAAGCCCCAACTGACTGCATTGCGCAAGCCCCAACTGACTGCATTGCGCAAGCCCCAACTGACTGCACTGTACAAGCCTCAACTGTACTGCACAAGTCCCAACTGACTGCACTGCACAAGCCCCAACTGACTGCATTGTGCAAGCCCCAACTAACTGCATTGCACAAGCCCCAACTGACTGCATTGCACAAGCCCCAACTGACTGCATTGCGCAAGCCCCAACTGACTGCATTTCGCAAGCCCCAACTGATTGCATTGCGCAAGCCCCAACTGACTGCATTGCGCAAGCCTCAACTGACTGCATTGCACAAGCTCCAACTGATTGTATTTCACAAGCCCCAACTGACTGCATTTCACAAGCCCCAACTGACTGCACGGCACAAGCCCCAACTGACTGCATTGTCCGTCTCTCCTGACTCCTTGGGAACGTACTTGAGTATCCGTTCGTTGCTCAACTGGACAAAGTCTTGGGAGTCTATTTTACTCTGAAGTTTGTGTAATTACGATTTTAGCTTCTGAAAACTTTTAACTGGTCTGAATAAGGAGCCACGGTGGCGCAATAGGTTAAAACCTTGTGCCGGCTGAACTGCTGACCTGAAGGTTGGCGGTTCGAATCCGCAAGACAGGATGAGCTCCCATCTGTCAGCTCTAGCTTGCAGCGGCATGAAAGAAGCCTCCCAGCAGGATGGTAACAACACATATAAACTTGTCATTGACCGTAATAAAGTGAACTTGAACACATCCGGGCATCCCCTGGGACACATCTCTGTAGACAGCCAATTTTCTCACACAAGAAGCAACTTGCAGTATGTTCTCAGGTCATTTTTTAGACGATTTAAAAAATCTGGTCTGAATAGCTTAATATGTATTAATCTTAAGTCGGTGGTTCTAATTTGGAATTGATTATTGATGAGCCGAGGTTTGAACTGTAAAAGAACTATCCTTTAATGTGTTGTCGAAGGCTTTCATAGCTGGGATCACAGGGTTGTTGTATGTTTTCTGGGCTGTATGGCCATGTTCTAGAATACTTTTAGAACATGGTCATACAGCCCGGAAAACATACAACAACCCAGCTATCCTTTAGTTTAGACCCAGGGTTCATCACCTCTGCCGGCTCTGTTAAATTCAGATTGAGTTCCAGCCTTGGCCTACCAGCAAGCAAGAGTCCAAAAGTGGCAGGCTAAGACCCGGAACCTCAGTCGATGAGAAACTCCCTCCTGGGCACACAGAAAACTGGGCGACTTGGAAGGAGCTGAACAGACGAGATGCAGAGCCGATCTTAAGAAATGAGGCCACAAAGTGGAATCCGAGACACGCGAGTGTGGAGAAGAGCAAACCACAGACCATGTACTACAGTGCAGCCACATGGACAATGGAGAACCTTTTCACAGTGACACCAAGGCTCACATATGCCTGCACCCAACTTCCAGTCGGCGACGGGAGTGATGATAGAATCCCGGTCCAAGATTCTTTGGTTTTTCCTTTCTTTCAACCAGACGAGACATAGCTTATGCCAAACGCTTTTTTCCTCCCTCCTTCCATCAAAGCCCAACAAACGGTGACTTGGTAAATAGAGGAAGTGGAATCGAACTCAATTATTCCAGGCACAGCGACAGGAAGACGCCTGCTTCCATCTGCAGCCGGAGCAAGCGGTCTCCTCCTCCTCCTCCGTCTCCACGGTCTCCTCGGAGGGGATCTGGCAGCCACAGCCAACTGATTTCAAATTATGCACTTCCTCCTTCCTGAGGGAGGCCAAGGATAGCAGCTCGGCAGAACGGCTGTCGGAACGGAGCCTCCTCCTCCCTCCTCCTCCGCTTGGCTGCCGGCCTTGAGCCTCGGCTGCTTGGCTCCGCTTCAGCCTCAACGCTCCCGGCACCAACGAGCCAGGTCTCGGCTCCACATCCAACTGCTTCACGGGACCAGAGACACGTCAGCCGAGAGGCACTGGCTGTATTGCAGCCTGCCTTACCTAACTGTAGCAGAGATACTAGTGAATTGCAAAGACGAGTATCAAGCACTGGGGAAAAGAGTATCCATGGGTATCGGGTCCAACCAGCGAGATCTCAAAATCCACACACAGTAGATATGACTTCAGCATGTCAAGTCTGTTCTTGAACAGGTTTAACCTACTGCACCACCGTGGCTCCTTATTCAGACCAAGTTGCAAGAGTAAATTACACAGGCTTCAGAGTAAGTGTAATAACTAAACACAGATGTCTATTCTAAACAATATATGAAAAATAGGCAACCACGATAAAGGTTCCAAACATGAACACAATATATATAATAGAGCAGTATATACATAATGGATATGATGCTCTAATATACATATTGTGTTTCATGTTTTGAACCTTTATCGTGGTTGCCTATTTTTTATATATTGTTCAGAGTAGAAATCATGATGAACTCAGAGTGATTGAAAATGAACTATACTTCCCAGTACCTACAACTCTTATAAATCTTGATGGATTCAGTTCAGAGTTTTCTTTGATTGCAAGTGAACTATACATTCCAGTACCTTTGTAAGTGAACTATATATCCCAGTACCTACAACTCCTATAAATCTTGATAAACTCAAGAGTTCAGAGTATTCTTTGATTGCAAGTGAACTATACATCCCAGTACCTTTGTAAGTGAACTATAAATCCCAGTACCGACAACTCCTAGAAATCATGATGAACTCAGAGTTCACAGTTTTCTTTGATTGCAAGTGAACTATACATCCCAGTACCTTTGATTGCAAGTGAACTATACATCCCAGTACCTACAACTCCTCTAAATCTTGATGAACTCGGAGTTCAGAGTATTCTTTGATTGCAAGTGAACTATACATCCCAGTACCTACAACTCCTCTAAATCTTGATGAACTCAGAGTTCAGAGTATTCTTTGATTGCAAGTGAACTATACATCCCAGTACCTACAATTCCTCTAAATCTTGATGAACTCAGAGTTCAGAGTATTCTTTGATTGCAAGTGAACTATACATCCCAGTACCTTTGATTGCAAGTGAACTATACATCCCAGTACCTTTGATTGCAAGTGAACTATACATCCCAGTACCTACAACTCCTCTAAATCTTGATGAACTCGGAGTTCAGAGTATTCTTTGATTGCAAGTGAACTATACATCCCAGTACCTACAACTCCTCTAAATCTTGATGAACTCAGAGTTCAGAGTATTCTTTGATTGCAAGTGAACTATACATCCCAGTACCTACAATTCCTCTAAATCTTGATGAACTCAGAGTTCAGAGTATTCTTTGATTGCAAGTGAACTATACATCCCAGTACCTACAACTCCTCTAAATCTTGATGAACTCGGAGTTCAGAGTATTCTTTGATTGCAAGTGAACTATACATCCCAGTACCTACAATTCCTAGAAATTATGATGAACTCAAGAGTTCAGAATATTTTTTGATTGCAAGTGAATTATACATCCCAGTACCGACAACTCCTATAAATCTTGATGAACTCAGAGTTCAGAATATTCTTTGATTGCACGTGAACTATACATCCCAGTACCTTTGATTGGAAGTGAACTATATATCCCAGTACCTTTGTAAGTGAACTATACATCCCAGTACCTACAACTCCTATAAATCTTGATGAACGCAGAGTTCAGAGTATTCTTTGATTGCAAGTGAACTATACATCCCAGTACCTTTGATTGCAAGTAAACTATACATCCCAGTACCTACAACTCCTAGAAATCATGGCGAATTCAAGAACTAAATTAGAAGAACTCCAGCAACATGGAATGGATGACGCATTTGGGGAAATTCAACCCCAAATAGGGAAACAAGTCATCCCAGAACACCTAAACGAATTCTCCCACAGATATATAAACCTCACTTGCGTAGTTTTCCAACAGAGGATGCCTGCCATAGATGTGGGTGAAATGTCAGGAGAGAATGCTTCTGGAACATGGCCATACAGTGCGGAAAACTCACAGCAAGTATTTCCCAGTATTTGCCAGTAAGAACTGAAACATCTTGGGTCAGGAGGCCGTAGCAAGCCAAGGAGAGCAGCCGGCTCTTCCATCTGGTCTTTGCCCCTGACCCAGGCCGAGGGGGACAAATCCATCTTGTTATTCTTTCTCTCTCTCTCCTCTCTCATCCCGCAGAGAGCGAGGGGTCACCGAGTGGCCCTGGGAGGCTGGCGTTAATTGCTCTCCAGACTGCAGATCGATCGGAAGATTTTAGCCTCTCGCAGGTCCATCCTTCACCTTTTTGTTCCAGAAGGACGGGGCCGCGGGGAGGGGGGGCGGGGCAGCTGGACAAGATGAGCAAGATGAGGTCATTTGGCAACGGCCGGGTTTTCATAAGGCGGCTCGGGGAATCGACCCGGCAATGTCGATAATTTTCTGTCACTGGGGATGGAAAATGGTTCTCCTCCTCCTCCTCTCCTCCGGCCTTCTCCTCCTTTCTTCCCTGGAACATGGCCAAGGCCTGTCTTAGTCTTTGCAGATATTACATCTTCTCCCTCTTTTGAGCTTCTATCATCACTCCCGTCGCCGACTGGAAGTTGGGTGCAGGCACATGTGAGCCTTTGGAGCTTGACTTGGTGTCACTGTGAGAAGGTTCTCCATTGTCCATGTGGCTGCATTGTAGTAAATGGTCTGTGCTTTGCTCTTCTCCACACTCGCATGTCTCGGATTCCACTTTGTGGCCCCATTTCTTAAGATCGGCTCTGCATCTCGTCTGTTCAGCTCCTTCCAAGTCGCCCAGTTTTCTGTATGCCCAGAAGGGAGTTTCTCATCAATTGAGGCTCCGGGGTCTTAGCCTGCCACTTTTGGACTCTTGCTGTTTTGGAAGGCGTGCTTCTGCACTCTGCTATATTCTTGGGAATCTACCTCACAAAGAGGGTCATTTTGAGCCTAAAAGCTCACAGATTCTCAACCCACTGCCTCTCCCTTAACCCTTTCCTATTCTTTTCTATGGCACACAGCAAACAAAGGAATTGATCAGTAACTGAACATACTAGAGAGGTGTGATTTGTAGGAGTTGTAGGTATAGGGATGCATAGTTCATCTGCAATCTAAGATCATTCTGAACTCCACCAGCAATGGACCTGAAACTCACTTGGCACACAGAACCGCATGACCAAGAAACAATACGGGAGTTCTTTGGAGGGATTTATAGGAGTTATAGTCCAGCAGAGTCAGACATGACTGGACTTAAGGTCAGAGGAAACCTTTACCTTTTTAGTACACCTACATCCAGAGTGCACTATGAACCCAAACAGTGATGGATCTGGACTAAACTTGGCATAAGGTAAAGGTTTCCCCTGGCATTAAGTCCAGTTGTAGAGCGCCGTTACCTTCCCGCCGGAGCAGTACCTATTGATCTACTCACACTCTGGGGGTTGGTACGCATCTCCATTTCTAAGCCGAAGAGCCGGCATTGTCCGTAGACACCTCCAAGGTCATGTGGCCACTGGCATGACTGCATGGAGCGCCGTTACCTTCCCGCCGGAGCGGTACCTATTGATCTACTCACGTTTGCATATTTTCGAACTGCTAGATTGGCAGGAGCTGGGGCTAACAGCCGGCGCTCATTCCGCTCCCGGGATTTGAACCTGGGACCTTTTGGTCCGCAAGTTCAGCAGCTCAGCGCTTTAACACACTGTGCCACCACTGCATGCATACCCAATATGGTGAGTTTTGAGGGGAATTGCCCTGTACATTTTGGAATTTTAGGTCCTGGGATGGATGGTAGACGTATCCAAAAAATCGTTTTGAATCGTATATCGGAATTATTTCGGATTGTTCTCACTTTTTGATACGCATTCCGAGACATTGTCTCACAACGCAACCAGCAATGTAATTCGAACCATTGTTGGCCCATTCTCTAATTGTCTCTTAATGTTTCGTTAATTTCCCCCCCCCCCCCCGCGCCCAAAAAAAAAGTTTTAAAATATATTTTTTAAAATATTTTTTAAAAAAATGTTTCTGCAACCTACCTTGAATGGGAGCTTAGCGCAGCCTAACATGGCTGCCGCTCCCTAGCCAATCAGAAGCTTCCACAAAGGACGCAAAGGTGGGGGCTAATGTATGGAAGATTGCCATACAAGCCCGGTGTGTAGCAATTGCGCATGTGCGTCCGCCATTTTAGAAACATTTAGAATCATTACGAAGTTTCGGAAATATCAGAAATTTTTGGGTGAAAAAATCGGAAATACTTTCTATATCGAAGCGCCAGCACCCCCTACTTTAGAAATGAGAATTGAAACTTTTTTTCATCGATCGGACATGCCTAATGGATGGTGTTAAAACTCTGTAGCTCTCACCTACCTGCGTGGAAGTAGGGGCTCATGGTGTACGGGAACCCAAAGGGCAGCGGTTGAGGTGGCGGCAGGGAAGCCGGCGGGAGGTATTTGGCCTCCGTTTTGTTGATGACGGGGCCCAGGAGATGGCTGGGTGACTCGGCACTGGAGGAGCTACCTGCTGCGTTCTGGCCGGCAGAGAGTTCGCTCAGTTCTTTGGTGCCGTCGCAGGCTTTGGCCACGTCTTTGCACTCCTTGAGCTCACCGGCTGAGCCACTGCTCTCAGCCTTCAAGCTGTCCAGTTTCTCCTCGTTCACATCAGCGTCGCTCTCAGAGTCCTTCATCTCTTCGTCGTTCCCGTCGGACGGGCGGCTGTCGCACAGCTCTTTGGATTCGCTCTGGCCCGGGGTTTCAGCCCGGTGGTGTGCAGACTTCCGGCTCCCCCTCCGGCTCCCCTGCTCCTTCGGAGGGGTGGTAGGAGCACTGGGCACCCCGTGGTGGTTGAGCGACAACAGCGGGGCGTTGTTGTGCCGGAGCACCAGCATGGCGTTCCTGCGGGAGAGCTCGTCCCTGAGCGGGTGCCCCTCGGGGATGTCGTGGACGTTGCGCAAAGCCGGGTGGTCCGGCGGCAGGCCCGGGTGCAAGCTCATGGGGTCCCCGGCCAGGAGCCGCTGCCGATGGAGGTTTTCCAGTTCCTTCTGACGAATGATCTCCGCCGACATCTCCAGCCTGAAGAATGAGAAAGTTGAAAGTCGCACTTGGAAAGGAGCCGAGAGATGGGCCCCAGATTCACTGCACCCCGGTGGCGCAACGGGTTAAACCCTTGTGCCGGCAGAACTATTGACAGACAGGTCAGCGGTTCGAATCTGGGGAGATCAGGATGAGCTCCCTCTGTCAGCTCCAGCTCCCCATGCAAGGACATGAGAGAACCCTCCCACAGAAACATCCCTTGGGCAACGTCCTTGCAGAGGGCCAATTCTCTCACACCAGCCATTTCACTTGTTCCTGGCCACAGTGCACTCTTATAAGAAAAAATGGGTTCCCAAGGACTTGAACTAATAAGTGTCCACTAAATGGAATCATAAACATGTATTAAATATCATTAAACATTGTATTATACAAAATAAAAAGGTAAAAGTTTCCCCTGACGTTAAGTCCAGTCATGTCTGGTGCTCATCTCCATTTCTAAGCGGAAGAGCCGGCATTGTCCATAGACACCTCCAAGGTCATGTGGCCACTGCATGACTTACCTTCCTGCCAGAGCAATACCTATTGATCTATTCACATTGTCATGTTTTCGAACTGCTAGGTTGGCAGAAGCTGGAGCTAACAGCGGGTGCTCACTCCGCTCCCAGAATTTGAACCTGGGACCTTGCGGTCTGCAAGTTCAGCAGCTCAGTGCTTTAACACACTTCGCCTTTAACACACTTTAACACACATTGAGGCTCGGTGGCCATCTGTCAGGAGTACTTTGCTTGTGTTTTTGGTGCACAAAGGCAGAAGGGTGTTGGACCGAATGGCCCAAGGGGTCTCTTCCAATCCATTATTATTATTATTATTATTATTATTATTATTATTATTATTATTATTATTATTAACATTGAGGCTGTATTTGTTCCCGTTTTGTTTTTTTACTTCAAAATAAGTTATGTGAAGTGTGCATAGGAATTTGTTCATAGTTTTTTTTAAAAAAAAACTATAGTCTGGCCCTCCAACGGTCTGAGGAATCGTGAACTGTTTAAAAAGTTTAAAAAGTTTAAAAAGTTTGGGGACCCCTGGTTTATTGTGTATAATACAATGTTTAATGATATTTAATAAGGTAAAGGTAAAGGTTTTCCCCTGACGTTAAGTCCAGTCATGTCCGACTCTGGAGGTTGGTGCTCATCTCCATTTCTAAGCCAAAGAGCCGGCGTTGTCTGTAGACACCTCCAAGGTTATGTGACCACTGCATGGAGCACTGTTACCTTCCCGCCGGAGCCGTACCTGTTGATCTACTCACATTGGCATGTTTTCGAACTGCTAGGTTGGTGGTTTAATACATTGTTATTATTCCATTTAGTGGACACTTGTTAAATGGAATAACACAGTGCACTCTTCCCTTTCACCAGAATGGGATTCAAAATGGACTGTTTGTGTAGCATATACAAACATTGTGAGTGCTGGGATTCAGTTATGCTCTACACATGAAAGTCGCCCTCGTGGTGGGAAATGGATAGATTGGGGAGGGGGCCAGTGGGTGAAGCCAAACACCCACCTCCCAGGCAGCCTTCCCAATCTCCCCTCAAGTGGGAAGCGGAGCTGTCCGTCCGGGAGAGGAGCCGTTGGAACAGAATGACGCTAATGTGTCTGGCACAGCCTCGGGCTCTTTGGCTCAATGAAGCATACCAGCTAATCTCTCCTCCTCCACGGAGATGTGAGTGAAAGGACAAAGCCCGGGCCAAGCGCCGGGTGGCTCCGTGGGGGGAAAGAAGGCCGGCTCCTTCCCGTCGCCAAGGAGGACTTTGGGAACCATCATTCTCACCTGGCAAGGTTCTGTTTCCTCAGCATCTCCTGCTGCCGGGCAAACATCTCTGCTTGGGCCGGTTGTAGGAATCCGTAACCTGCAGCGGGAAGGGAAAACAGTTGGGAGTTGGTCCATAAATGTAATGGCACTGATCAAAAGAAAAGCCTCTCTGGAAGTCCCAAGGACTGAGCCCAGCGGATCTTCTGTGGCTAAAGTTCAGGGTGGCATGGGACAAATGCAGTGTTGGAAATCATCCCGGACTACACAAGTCTCATCTATTAGATGGAGCCTCCGGTGGCCTAGGGGATAAAAGCCTTGTGACTTGAAGGTTGGGTTGCTGACTTGAAGGCTGCCAGGTTCGAATCCCACCCGGGGAGAGCGCGGATGAGCTCCCTCTATCAGCTCCAGCTCCATGCGGGGACATGAGAGAAGCCACCCACAAGGATGGTAAAACATCAAAACATCCGGGCAATGTCCCCTGGGCAACGTCCTTGCAGACGGCCAATTCTCTCACTCCAGAAGCAACTCCAGTTGCTCCTGACACAGAAAAAAAAATCTATTAGATATGTAGTGGATAAGTTAGAATGAGGGAAACCTCTCCCTATATTCCATGCATGCCTAGATAGGCCTTTGCTGGTTTCTCTCTTCTGTCCTGTCTGCATCCACTCCCTACACCTTGTTGTTTTAGCAATGTGATGTCTTCAGGGATGAGGTAACTTCATTTAGATTGGAATTTTATTGCCCCAAAGAAGACTCAGACCATGCGGTGGTAGCCATTCTGCATGAGAAGAACACATTTTGCTACTCTCCTGGCAAAATGTAGCTATTTAGATATTCTTTCTTATTTTTTACCTGCTTACCTACCTTAGTGCTAGCTTAGACAGCTAGTTAGCTCCAAAACCTTTTCCTATCTACAATGGATTTCTTTTTACTTCAATAAATATCTTTTTTGAACTTTTAAGTTGACTTTGCAATCCTTGCAGGGCTTCCCTAAACTCACCTCACGTAAGTTTCTGCTGTTTGGAAGTGTGCCTCTCCAACTCTGCTATATTTTAAGGAATCTCCCTCAGAAAGAGGGTTATTTTTGAGTCTAACTGCTCATAGATTCCCAACATGCAGCCTGTCGAATTTCCCTTTCCGCTCACTTACCTGGCGTCTGGCACAAAGCTGAAGGCACCCCTAAGAAAGGGGGTCTCAAATGGGGTCCCAATGCAATGTGGGGAGCATTCTGCGGCGACAGGAGTGGAGGCGGGTGGGACATCTCCCTAAAAGGGAAACAAAACAGAGGAAGTGTTCACCAGGGTTGCAGAACCTGCAAAACAAGACGAGGCCAAGAAATGCTACAGCTGCAAGTGTTGGTTTTGAGGCATCTCTGCACTTGGTTGCCCACAAAGAATGCCAAACTCACATCGAACGTCACTAGCCCCTCGATGGCCATGTCTTTAATTTAACTATGTCTCCTACCCTCCGGGATGCCGGAAGAGCCCACTGGGTTGACATACGTAACGATTCCAAGAACTATGTTATGTATCCCTGAAGCATATAAAACACATGTACGGGATTAATGTGGGAGCTAATTATTCTCCTCGCCAATTCTTTTGGAAATGGGAAGCCTTTGCCGCATACGAATTACGGGAGATCTCCCGTCCCGACAATTTCGAGAAGCAGCCAGGCGGAGTTGGCTCCCTTGCGGGCCTTCAGATCACTCTCTGGGGAGCCATTGGGCTTGAAGACTGGATGAAAACCACTAGGAAAATATTCCCCTCTACCGACAAGGCTTTACCAATCCGCATTTGGCGAAAAAACCTTGCAGAGCTATCCCTTGCATGTCTATTCAGAGATCAATTAGTTATATTGCCAAGTTAAAAAGGCCTACAGACTGTAGCCTAACCAAACTATGTCAAAAATACTATGTCAAAGGTTCTTTTTATTGCAATTTCCAGTGTGAGAGCGTATATCAGAACTTTTACAAAACTTTTGCACATAGAATGACCCAAAGTTGCAAATTACTGACAGACATCTTCCATCTTGGAATATGATTCCATCTCAGTTTCCGGGCAGATGTTGACTCTTCTTGATTGGTGTTGATTCTCAAGAAGCCTTGTGTTGACTTCCTTCTTAACGTAAGGAGCCTTGTAAACATTTCCTTAACGTAAGGAGCCTCGTAAACATTTCCTTAACGTAAGGAGACTCGTAAACACTTCCTTAACGTAAGGAGCCTCGTAAACATTTCCTTAGTAAGGAGCCCCGTAAACATTTCCTTAACGTAAGGAGCCTCGTAAACATTTCCTAGACGTAAGGAGACTTGTAAACATTTCCTAGATGTAAGGAGACTTGTAAACATTTCCTTAACGTAAGGAGCCTCGTAAACATTTCCTAGACGTAAGGAGACTCGTAAACATTTCCTAGACGTAAGGAGCCTTGTAAACATTTCCTTAACGTAAGGAGCCTCGTAAACATTTCCTAGACGTAAGGAGCCTTGTAAACATTTCCTTAACGTAAGGAGCCTCGTAAACATTTCCTAGACGTAAGGAGCCTTGTAAACATTTCCTTAACGTAAGGAGCCCCGTAAACATTTCCTAGACATAAGGAGACTTGTAAACATTTCCTAGACGTAAGGAGACTTGTAAACATTTCCTTAACGTAAGGAGCCTTGTAAACATTTCCTAGACGTAAGGAGCCTTGTAAACATTTCCTTAACGTAAGGAGCCTTGTAAACATTTCCTAGACGTAAGGAGACTTGTAAACATTTCCTTAACGTAAGGAGACTTGTAAACATTTCCTAGACGTAAGGAGCCTTGTAAACATTTCCTTAACGTAAGGAGCCTTGTAAACATTTCCTAGACGTAAGGAGCCTTGTAAACATTTCCTTAACGTAAGGAGCCTTGTAAACATTTCCTAGACGTAAGGAGCCTTGTAAACATTTCCTTAACGTAAGGAGCCTTGTAAACATTTCCTTAACGTAAGGAGCCTTGTAAACATTTCCTTAACGTAAGGAGCCTTGTAAACATTTCCTTAACGTAAGGAGACTTGTAAACATTTCCTTAACGTAAGGAGACTTGTAAACATTTCCTAGACGTAAGGAGCCTTGTAAACATTTCCTTAACGTAAGGAGCCTTGTAAACATTTCCTTAACGTAAGGAGCCTTGTAAACATTTCCTTAACGTAAGGAGCCTTGTAAACATTTCCTTAACGTAAGGAGACTTGTAAACATTTCCTTAACGTAAGGAGCCTTGTAAACATTTCCTTAACGTAAGGAGCCTCGTAAACATTTCCTAGACATAAGGAGACTTGTAAACATTTCCTAGACGTAAGGAGACTTGTAAACATTTCCTTAACGTAAGGAGCCTCGTAAACATTTCCTTAACGTAAGGAGCCCCGTAAACATTTCCTTAACGTAAGGAGCCTTGTAAACACTAGGTAAAGGTAAAGGTTTCCCCCTGATGTTAAGTCCAGTCGTGTCTGACTCTAAGTGTTGGTGTTCATCTCCATTTCTAAGCCGAAGAGCCGGCGTTGTCCTTAGACACCTCCAAGGTCATGTGGCCATACGCATGACTGCATGGAGCTGCTGGAGGGTACCTATTGATCTACTCACATTTGCATGTTTTCGAACTGCTAGGTTGACAGAAGCTGGAGCTAACAGTGGAAGCTCACTCCGCTCCCCGGATTTGAACCTGGGACCTTACGGTCTGCAAGTTCAGCAGTTCAGTGCTTTATTTATTTATTTACAGCATTTATATTCCACCCTTCTCACCCCGAAGGGGACTCAGGGCGGATTACAATGAACACATATATGGCAAACATTCAATGCTTTTTAACATAGACCAAAGACAAGACAAACATAATATTATATTGTAATACGATATAATACTAATAATACAATATAATAATATTAATTATATATCATATTTTACATGTAATATTACTAATAATATTACAATATATTGATACAGTACAATATAGTAATTTATTACCAGTATTGTACTATAATAATATAATATTGTATGTAAATTTAATTTGTAAGCCGCTCTGAGTCCCCTTCGGGGTGAGAAGGGCGGCATATAAATGTAGCAAATAAATAAATAAATAAAATAAACATAGGCTCCGAGCGGGCCTCGAACTCATGACCTCCTGGTCAGAGTGATTCATTGCAGCTGGTTGCAGCTGGCTTGCTCTCCAGCCTGCGCCACAGCCCGGGCCCACACTGTGCCACCAGAGCCTCCGGTGGGGCAAAAATTTCCGTTCCACAAGACCACTCAAATAAAGACATAAATATGCAATACATACAGGCATAACGAAAAGGAAGGATATGCCGAGAGAGTGGGAGAATTTTATTTTGAAGGCGAATCTACAGCGAGTTGGAGGATTTGGGAGGAGGGCGGAATAATTGAGTGGATTACGCATTTCTCCCCCAGAAGACCCCCGGCCCATCTGTCCCTCTCCCCACTTGTTCACCCCGCTCTCGCCTTTGCAAGCTTGTCCCCTGCTGTCCTTTGCTGCCACGGCCGCCCCCGGCTTTCTTCGGCTTCCCTCCTCCTCGTCTTCCTCCCTCTAAACTAATTGCACCGCTCTGGGTGTCTGGAGGAGAGCCACGGATCGATCCGTCGCTGTTGAAATGTTAATGCTAATCGTATAACCGCTCCGCCAGCGCCTCGCACTTCAGTGGCAGCGCCAATTAATCTCAGGTAACGCAGCGCATGACCTTCGGGGCTCAGTGCCGGGGCAGCAGCCAAGCGATGCTTATGTAATTACACCATGAAGTGTGTAATCACCTGCCCTAATCCCCCAGGCCTCACAATTAGCCGGGGCCTCGGTCGCCGGGCTGCCAAGTGCGCTGACACTCCGGACGGCCACAGCCGAGCCAGAGCGGATGAATAACGGACAATTAAAGCGCCGCGGCGGGGGCCGGGAGGGGCCGCTCGATCGTAATTAGCCGTAATCATGGGGAGACGGGGCCTGGCAGACGCGGCACGGGTTTTATAAGAAGCAATTTAGGAAATCAAGTGGCGGTTAACCGTTCTGTGGCCAAGCAGGCCACGCTGCCCCTTCCCTGACCTCCCATAAACGTTGGGCCTGCTGTCGAATGGGCAAAGGCCAAGGACAAGCACATCCTTCTTCTCCCAGTCCCACCTCCGTGCCTACTCCTTGGAACCGCATCCTCCTTTTGCTTCCTCAAGAGTTCGGACCAGTTTGATTCCTCCCATCTGACTATTCGTTGACGTAGAATTCCTTCGCCTCACCTCCCTTTGGAAATCTCTTCTGTGGTGCCACCCTTGATCTACCACCTCTGTAGTTGTGAGGCTGCAACTCCCATTAGCCATGGCCAAAAAGTCAAGGAGGTTAGAAGTTGCTGGCAATATCTGAGGAGCTCATCTCCGGCCAACAAGAAGGGCCAGCTGAAGTCATATTATGGCCCTTGACCTGAGAACATACTGCAAATCACTTCTGGTGATAGAGAATTACCCGTCTACAAATTGCCCAGGGGGACACCCAGGTGTGTTACTATCCTGCTGGGAGCTGACAGATGGGAGCTCACCCCGTTTTGCGGATTTGAACCACCAACCTTTAGTTAGCAACCCAACCTTCAACTCAGTGGTTCAGCCGTCACAAGGGTTTAACCTAGTGGTTCCTAATCTTTTTATGACCAGGGACCACTTTGGAGAGGAACTACCTTGATCAGGAACCACCTTGACCAGGAACCACCTTGACCAGGGACTACCTTGACTAGGGACCACTTTGACCAGGGACCACCTTGACCAGGGACTGCCTTAACTAGTGACCACTTTGACCAGGGACCACTTTGGAGAGGAACTACCTTGATCAGGAACCACCTTGACCAGGGACTACCTTCACCAGGTATCACCTTGACCAGGAACCACCTTGACCAGGGACTACCTTGACTAGGGACCACTTTGACCAGGGACCACCTTGACCAGGGACTGCCTTAACTAGTGACCACTTTGACCAGGGACCACTTTGAAGAGGAACTACCTTGATCAGGAACCACCTTGACCAGGGACTACCTTGACCAGGAATCACCTTGACCAGGAACCACCTTGACCAGGGACTACCTTGACTAGGGACCACTTTGACCAGGGACCACCTTGACCAGGGACTGCCTTAACTAGTGACCACTTTGACCAGGGACCACTTTGAAGAGGAACTACCTTGATCAGGAACCACATTGACCAGGGACTAACTTGACTAGGGACCACCTTGACCAGGAACCACCTTGACCAGGGACTACCTTGACTAGGGACCACTTTGACCAGGGACCACCTTGACCAGGGACTGCCTTAACTAGGGACCACTTTGACCAGGGACCACTTTGAAGAGGAACTACCTTGATCAGGAACCACCTTGACCAGGGACTACATTGACCAGGGACCACTTTGACCAGGAACCACTTTCAGCAGGGACCACTTTGACAAGGGACCACTTTGACCAGGGACCACCTTGACCAAGGACCACTTTAACCACGGACTGCTTTGACCATGGACCACTCGCCAACATTAGTACCAAATCATATTTTGTCAACATAAGATTTTGTTTGGTTACTTGTGGTGCTGATTCAGACCACATCCATGGACCACAGGTTGGGAACCACTAGGTTAGATGATCTTTAAGCTTCCACTATGAGATTTTTTGTGTGCCTTCAAGTCGTTTGAATTATCTGGGAAGAGTTTTCTTGGCGAAAATTTGTTCGACTTCCTCTGAAGCTCAAAGAGTATGACTCACAGAAGACCATCCAAAAGGATTCATGGCTGGATGGCAACTTGGATCGTGGTCTCCAACCCAAGCATGACACCATGGTTCTATTGTTGGTGTTGCCAACAATTCAGAGTAAAATCAGAAGCAAACACACCACCTTCCCATAGCAGTGGGTTCTGGTCTGAATCCATCATTAGTCTGACACTCTTGCCTATAAAGCTGTGCCCGCCTTGTATTCTGCTCCGAGGGAGACCTGTAGTCCGCCATCCTGTATAAATTATGGAAATGGAGCAGATTTGCATAATCACTCTTATTTTGCATTATTTATTCTGCCGCGCTGGCCACTTTGCATGATTTATGCTGCTTTTGGCAAGGCGAGGGTGGGCTAAGGAGGCGGGCGGGGGCACCGGCACCTGTTTTGGACTCAACGCCTGTCATTTCGGAGATGTTTGGCCATTCGTTTTCAAGCGCTAGAATCTTACCGTGGACGTTTACCCCCCTTATCTTAATACATGCTAATATTTTCAAGAAACTCATTTCGGCTTCAACAATCTTGCATCTTTCGACATATACAAAAAACATGTAGCCCAAACTTTACCCGTGTCCTATTGTGCCCCCCACCCAAGTGAAGGCTTTCATGCAGGGACAATTTCATCCTAGAGGTTTCCTTAATTTGCATGACCCCGCCCACTGCCTCTCCCTTAACCCTTTCCTACCCTTTCCTATGGCACACAGCTCACAGAGGAATTTATCAGCAACTGAACAAGAGGTTTGGGGAGAATTCACCATGATTTGCAGGAGTTGTACTTGACCTGCATCCAGAGGGCACTGTTCACGCCTCTCCCTTAACCCTTTCCTACCATTTCCTATGGCACATAGTTCACAGAGGAATTGATCAGCAACTGAACAAGAGGTTTGGGGAGAATTCACCATGATTTGCAGGAGTTGTACTTGACCTGCATCCAGAGGGCACTGTTTATGCCTCTCCCTTAACCCTTTCCTACCCTTTCCTATGGCACACAGTTCACAGAGGAATTGATCAACAACTGAACAAGAGGTCTGGGGAGAATTCACCATGATTTGCAGGAGTTGTACTTGACCTGCATCCAGAGGGCACTGTTTATGCCTCTCCCTTAACCCTTTCCTACCCTTTCCTATGGCACACAGTTCACAGAGGAATTGATCGGCAACTGAACAAGAGGGCTGGGGAGAATTCACCATGATTTGCAGGAGTTGTACTTGACCTACGCCGAGAGCACTGGTCACCCAACCAACGATGGATCTGGACCAAACATGCCACGGATAATGGGACTTGCAGTACCTTGCAGTACTGTGACCCACACCGACAATGAACTAGGACCAAACTTGGCACAGAGAAGTCCCATGACCAACTGAACATACTGCAGGGGTTATTCAACATTCACACTTGCCTTCAACACACAAGAGTTCTTTCTCCCACCCTGGACATTATTCCACACTCGCCTAGTTTCCAACAGACCTCACAACCTCTGAGGACGCCTGCCATAGAAATGTCAGGAGAGAACCAGACAGCCCAGAAAACTCACAGCAAGGCTGTGATTCTGGCCATGAAAGCTTTCGACAACACAGTACAGTAGAGACTCACTTATCCAAGCTAAACGGGCCGGCAGAACCTTGGATAAGCGAATATCTTGGATAATGAGGAGGGATTAAGAAAAAGCCTATCAAACATCAAATTAGGTTATGATTTTTCAAATTAAGCACCAAAACATCATGTTCTACAACAAATTTGAAAGAAAAAGTAGTTCGATACGCAGTAATGTTATGTTCTAATTACTGTATTTACGAATTTAGCACCAAAATATCATGATATATTGAAAACATTGACTACAAAAATGCCTTGGATAATCCAGAATGTTGGATAAGTGAGACTCTACTCTATGTGCATACATGTTGCACACACTGGCACACACCTCACCCAGAGGTTTGGTATGCAAAGGGATTCGGAGGCGGATATTTGACTGCGTGTTGCTAAATCTGATCCGTCCTTTAAGAGGAGACAAATGGTTCGCGAGGATTTAAAAGTATTGACTTTTCTTTAACAATAAGCGCTAATGGCCTTCAAATAATCGATGCTTTAAGTCATTACGGGGTTGCACATTATTGCTGTTCAAGCCAGGCAATGCATTTTTTAACCCCGCAATTGGAAACCAAGCCCACAAATGAATCCGACAGAAGAGAGAAGAGAGGGAAGAGCTGAAGCAACACAACCAGAGCTCCAGAAAATTGGGTTGTTGTATGTTTTCTGGGCTGTATGGCCATGTTCCAGAAGTTTTCTCTCCTGATGTTTCACCCACATCTATGGCAGGCATCCTCAGAGGTTGTGAGGAATATATGTCCATGTTCCAGAAGCATTCTCTCCTGACATTTCGCCCACATCTATGGCAGGCATCCTCAGAGGTTGTGAGGTATATATGTCCATGTTCCAGAAGTATTCTCTCCTGATGTTTCGCCCACATCTATGGCAGGCATCTTCAGAGGTTGTGAGGAATATATGTCCATGTTCCAGAAGCATTCTCTCCTGACGTTTCGCCCACATCTATGGCAGGCATCCTCAGAGGTTGTGAGGAATATATGTCCATGTTCCAGAAGTATTCTCTCCTGACGTTTCGCCCACATCTATGGCAGGCATCCTGAGAGGTTGTGAGGTCCATAGATCCATTGACGCAGGGACTACGAATACACAACACTCACGGGCGCTTAACTCTGTGATGCATTTATAACTGCGACATAGGATTCCAGCCAGCCTTCCCATATACATATACCTCACAACCTCTGAGGATTCCTGCCATGGATGTGGGAGAAAAATCAGGAGAGAATACTTCTGGAACATGGCTATACAGCCCGGAAAACATACAACAACCCTGTGACCCCAGGCATGAAAGCCTTAGACCAGGGGTCCCCAAACTTTTTAAACAGGGGGCCAGTTCACGATCCTTGGACCGTTGGAGGGCCGGACTATAGTTGGCCAATGAGCAATAATAATAATAATAACAATTAATAATAATAATAATAATAATAATAATAATAATAATAATGATAATAATAATAATAATAACAATAACTCTTACAAGTAAAACAAGCAGTCAAAGAAGAAGAACATGCCCTGGCAGAATATGCAAAGCAAAATGAAGAACCTGCTTTGATTGAAGTCAAAAATCAGAAACTCCTCAAAGCACAGCAGACAAAGAATCAGTACAAGAAAACCGCACTACAAACTAGAGCTGACAACAACAACAACAATAATAATAAAAAAGAGGGTTGGAAGACACCCTTTGGGCCACTGAGTCCAATCCCCTTCTGCCTTTGTGCACCAAAAGCACAAGCAAGGCACCCCTGACAGATGGCCACCCAGCCTCAATGAGAATAATATTAACAATAATAATAATAATAATAATAATAATAATAATAATAATAATAATAATAGAGTTGGAAGAGACCCCTTGGGCCATTTAGTCCAATTCCCTTCTGCCTTTGTGCACCAAAAGCACAAGCAAAGCACCCCTGACAGATGGCCACCCAGCCTCAATGTTAATAATAATAATAATAATAATAATAATATTAATAATAATGGTTATAAGAGAAGAAGAGACCCCTTGTGTCATTTAGCCCAACCCCCTTCTGTCCTTGTGCCGTGGGGGCCGGATAAATGGCTTCGATGGGCCGCATCTGGCCCCCGGGCCTTAGTTTGGGGACCCCTGCCTTAGACAATGGCAAAACGTAAGGATGGATTCCGAGAGGGCAATGCAAACAAGGTTTCCTCCTCCCTTAGTGGCAACAAAGCCACCAAATGCATCCAAACCTGTCCATCCTTTGACGCTTACCCGTTCCCGGAAACTCCGGGCTCCCGAGACCCAACACGGCTCCAAGGCAATAGGTCGTGGAAGGTTGCTGTGCCCTCTCCAAATGACACAGCATCACTCAACCACCTTTGCGCCTGCGCTGGATCTATGGACGGGAAAGGTCTCGTCCGCTGTGCCAAGTTCCCAAATGAGCCCCATGTGGGCCTCTCCGCCGGCCTCCTCCTCCTCCTCGCCTCTCCGCTCTCTGCCTCCAGCTAATGGCTGAATCCTTCGGTGGCTAATTATTCTTGCCGCTGCTGCATCCGTGAACTGACCTAATCCCCGCGGAGCTCCCGACAGGAAGCCGAAATGGAATTTTAGCACCATGCCAAGCCGCTTCCATTCCTCTCCGCCTCGCCCCCCACAAGACATGCATTATTGCCAGGCTCTTGGGAGAGGCAGGCACCATAAATCTACCTGCACTTGGCTCTCTCCGAGCCGGAGCCCTTCAGGCCGCTTCGGCTTCCTCCCTCCCGCCTTCCTCCGGCTCCTCCGCAGATCCAAAAAGCTATAGACCAATCTCCTTGTTGTGCCATAGAATTACGGAAAAAAATAGACCCATGTATGATTCCACAGCAAGCTGGTTTCAGGAAAGGGAAAAGCTGCACATCACAAATGTTGAACCTAACTCATAGCTTCACACAGTAGCCTTCACACTGGAGCTTCTCTCATCGAAGCTTCTCACACAAGGCCTTCTCACACTGAGTCCTTCTCACACTCCTCAGGGCGATACTAGCTTTGGCCCACGAATTTACACAGGAGCTTCACACAGTAGCCTTACACACAGCCGCCTTCACACTGGAGCTTCTCTTATCGAAGCTTCTCACACAAGGCCTTCTCACACTGAGTCCTTCTCACACTCCTCAGGACGACACTAGCTTTGGCCCACGAACTTACACAGGAGCTTCACACAGTAGCCTTACACACAGCAGCCTTCACACTGGAGCTTCAACATGAGGCCTTCTCTCGCCGAAGTTTCTCTCACCAGGCCTCACACATAGAAGCTTACCTCATACTGAGGCATTCTCTCACAGTGAGGCCTATCTCATACTGAGGCCTACATCACAGTGAGACCTCTCTCACTATGATGTTGACTAACACTGAGGCGGAGCTTCACACAGTAGCTTTACATACAGCAGCCTTCACACTGGAGCTTCAACACAAGGCCTTCTCTCACCAAAGTTTCTCTCGCCAGGCCTCACACATAGAAGCCTACTTCATACTGAGGCATTCTCTCACAGTGAGGCCTATCTCATACTGAGGCCTACATCACAGTGAGACCTCTCTCACTCTGATGCTGACTAACACTGAGGTGTTTCTCACTCACACGACACTAGCTTTGGATCACTAACAGACTTCAGCCTACTCACTCTACTCAGGGCGACAGTAGTTTATTTAATCCATTCTGTGCTAAATTCACATTTTTGTAATCAAAAATAACTAGTTAATTTTTAATATCTCTGACACAAAATTCACGAGAGAGACACCCACCAATGGAAACAAGCAAGGAGAACGCAAAGGTCCATTCTTCTACGGGAAGGGGAAAGAAAGCATTGTCAAGATACTGTGCAACGTACCTCTCAGTGAAGTGTGAATCCCGGTGTTGCGGGAGCCCCTGTTTCCGGCGCTGGCTAGACGAGTTGGCGGCCGACGGGAGGTGAGGCTCCATAGTGCCAGGGTTGCGGGCTGCGGCTGCCACCTCTTGCCGTGCCCGGAGGAGATCTGCGGAGGAAACAAGAGACGTGGTATAAGTTGCTGGGAACACCTTACTCGGTTTGACCAGGGTTTAGGCCCAACACTGTTGCCTCCAGGTATGAAATGACAGCCCCTTCATGCATAGGGTTGCAAACAGGTTTCTACAACTAAACAGTGTATGGGTGCTTTTACACAACTGTGTCACACCGAAGGTGCAAGACTACACCCCCGCAATACTTACCAGAGCAGGCAAAAATACCGACAAAGATTTTGGCCTAAATTCCGCTACAGAAAATGTTACCGAATCAGAAGGATTTCCCTAAGTGTTGACTTTCCACGTTTTCGTAAATTCAATGGGTCTGCTGGGGCAATGGGTTACACCCTTGTGCCGGCTGAACTGACGACCTCAAGGTTGAAGGTTAGAGTCCACAAGACGGGGTAAGCTCCCATCTGTCAGCCCTAGCTTCCCATGCAGGGACATGAGAAAAACCTCCCGGCAGGATGGTCAAGTCGGGTGAGCTCCCGTCTCTGCAACGTCTCTGCAACATCTCTGCGACTTGCAGTATGTTCTCAAGTCGGGTGAGCTCCCGTCTGTCAGCTCTAGCTTGCGGGGACATAAGAGAAGCCTCCCAGCAGGATGGTAACACATCCGGGTGTCTCCTGGACAACGTCTCTGTAGACAGCCAATTCTCTCACACTAGAAGCAACTTACAGTATGTTCTCAAGTCGGGTGAGTTGCCGTCTGTCAGCTCTAGCTTGTGAGAACATGAGAGAAGCGTCCCAGCAGGACAGTAACACATCTGGGTGTCTCTTTGGCAACGTCTCTGTAGACGGCCAATTCTCTCACACTAGAAGCAACAAGTCGGGTGAGCTGCCATCTGTCAGCTCTAGCTTGTGGGGACACAAGAGAAGCATCCCAGCAGGATGGTAACACATCAGTACATTCACTGGGCAATGCCTCTGTAGACAGCCGATTCTCTCACACCAGAAGCGACAAGTCGGGTGAGCTGCCATCTGTCAGCTCTAGCTTGCGAGGACATGAGAAAAGCCTCCAAGCAGGACAGTAACACATCTGGGTGTCTCCTTGGCAACGTCTCTGTAGACGGCCAATTTTATCACACCAGAAGCGACTTGTCTGAATTCGCTCTTGACACAATTTTAAAAAATTGGTCTACTTTAGTTTTCATGATCAACTGGATTCGCGTCTTTGATTCGTCTCAGGAAGTCAAATCACGTCCAGCATATTCTACTTAAAATCAACACTAGTGCCGTCACAGAAAAAAAGGCTGCAGCCGTTGCAAATTCAGTCGCAACTTAGCTTCATCACTCAGCTTTTGCACAAACGCATTGTGTTCCTCCCAAGCTCTGCGGCAACCTACCCGTTCATGACTCCTGCTTGCGTCCTTCTCTGTCTTCCTTTGCCAACCTTAAAAGAGCAAGAAGATCCTCCTCGCCAGACAGAGAAGGCCTTGCTTCCTCCGTGAAAGACTAAAAAGCGCTGGCTTTCTCTCCTTCCCCACAAACCTTGGCCAACCAGACTCTGGGAAAGACGGCTCTTTCTTTCTCGGCTCTCACGAAAACCCCGTCAGCGCATTAAGGGGATTAGTTTGGGGTATTAAAGGACAAGCGAGAAGAGATCCCTCCCATCAACACACAGAAGAAGAAGAAGAAGAAGAAGAAGAAGAAGAAGAAGAAGAAGAGAGGGAGGGAGAAAGAGGGAGACACAGACGGAAGTGGAATCACAGCTGCTATTTGCTAAAGTTTCCTTCCAAAACCAGGCTTTTCGAAAGACTATTCCGGGATACAGCCAGGCAACAAACTGGGCCAGTTCTTCCCTAAACACTCCTTGGCTTTGGCAAGAGCAGAGAGGACATTGTGCAACCAAACCCAAGAAGAGTCTGGGGGAAAAACAAAAGAGTCCAACTCAGAAGAAAATGCTATTCTCGTGCCATAACACATGACTGGTCCAACTATGACGCAGGGTGAGACGGCAACCTCAAGCAGCATTTTTTGGGTATCACAATAACAACAACAACAACAACAAGAACAACAACAACAATATCAGAAACTCCTCAAAACACAGCAGACAAAAAACCAGTACAAGAAAACCGCACTACAAACTAGAGCTGACAGCTGGCACAACAAAACATTGCATGGAAAGTTCCTTGACAAAATTGAAGGAAAAGCTGATAAGGAGAAAACCTGGCTCTGGCTCAGTAGATGATATGAAACATTAGCCGTTTCTTTACTGTGATCTAGGCGTCTCCTTGTAGACAGAAAAAGTGGGGTATAAATAAACATAATAATAATAATAATAATAATAATAATAATAATAATAATAATAATAATAACAACTCTTACAAGTAAAACAAGCAGTCAAAGAAGAAGAACATGCCCTGGCAGAACATGTAAAGCAAAATGAAGAACCTGCTTTGATTGAAGTCAAAAATCAGAAACTCCTCAAAGCACAGCAGACAAAGAATCAGTACAAGAAAACCACACTACAAACTAGAGCTGACAGCTGGCACAACAAAACACTGCATGGAAAGTTCCTTGACAAAATAGAAGGAAAAGCTGATAAGGAGAAGACCTGGCTCATGAATGGGACCCTGAAGAAGGAGACAGAAGGTCTGATCCTTGCAGCCCAGGAGCAAGCCATCAGAACAAAGGCAATTCAGGCCAAGATCGAAAAATCAGCTGATGACCCAAAATGCAGACTGTGCAAGGAAGCCGACGAAACCATTGATCATATCCTCAGCTGCTGTAAGAAAATTGCACAGACAGACTACAAACAGAGGCACAACTATGTGGCCCAAATGATCCATTGGAACTTATGCCTCAAGTACCACCTCCCAGCAGCAAAGAACTGGTGGGATCACAAACCTGCAAAAGTATTGGAAAATGAGCACGCAAAGATACTGTGGGACTTCCGTATCCAGACTGACAAAGTTCTGGAACACAACACGCCAGACATCACAGTTGTGGAAAAGAAAAAGGTTTGGATCATTGATGTCGCCATCCCAGGTGACAGTTGCATTGACGAAAAACAACAGGAAAAACTCAGCCGCTCTCAGGACCTCAAGATTGAACTTCAAAGACTCTGGCAGAAACCAGTGCAGGTGGTCCCGGTGGTGATGGGCACACCAAAAGATCTCAGCCGGCATTTAGAAACAATAGTATGTTCAGTTGCTGATCAATTAATTCTTCCGTTTGCTACAAACGATCTGGGAAAAGTGGGTCCAGGCTGGGATCAGGCAGAGCTTTCCTTCCTGCCAGCACAGAGTGCTGTTTATCTTCAGCACCAGAGGACGTTTAATAATTTAGGACCCCTCGGAGGGGGGGCTTAATTGCTTGTCTCTGCTTCTCCCCGCTTTCTCCGGCACCATCAACATTAATCCCACGCATCCTCCCGTCTCCCCGCCTGGAACCGCCATCCCTGGAGCATCCCTCTGTCAATCACTTTTGATTTCCGAACCATCCGAGGGAGCGAAGTATTGTAAATCACGCATTTGTGAGGAACGGGAGGGTGGGTCATGGGGGTCATTCGGATCAATGCCGGAGTCCTCTTCCTCCCCTCTTCCACAATAAGACACTTTTCTGATAATTAATTTAGAAACAAGGGAAAGCTCCACATTCGGTACTTCTCGTTCTCGCATCCTGTTATTGCAGCATTTCTCAATCTGGGGGTCACAAGGGGGTGTCAGAGAACTCACTATCAGAAAAAAAATACTCCTATATACTCGAGTATAAGCTGACCCGAATATAAGCCGAAGCACCTAATATTACCACAAAAAAATTGGGAAAACATTGACTCCAGTATAAGCCGAGATTGGTAAATTTCAGAAATAAAAACCAATAAAATTACATTAATCGAGGCACCAGTAGGTTAAATGTTTTTGAATATTTACATCAAGCTCTAATTTAAGACAAGACTGTCCAACTCTAATTAAATCATTCTTCTCATCTTCTTCAATGTAAATGTGCTTATGTATCGTTGTAATAATAATAGAGTAAAATAATACATGTAGTAATAATAATAAATACAGGAAAATAATACATGTAATAATAGAGTAAAATAATACAAATAATAATAATAATAATAATAATAATAATAATAATAATAATAATAATATCAGGACCTCAAGATTGAACTTCAAAGACTCTGGTAGAAACCAGTACAGGTGGTCCCGGTGGTGATTGGCAGACTGGGTGCAAAAAAGATCTCAGCCGGCACTTGGAAACAATAGACACTGACAAAATTACGATCTGTCAACTGCAAAAGGCCACCCTACTGGGATCTGCGCACATCATCTGAAAATACATCACACAGTCCTAGACACTTGGGAAGTGTTCGACTTGTGATTTTGTGATATGAAATCCAGCATGTCTATCTTGTTTGCTGTGTCATACAATAAAATAAATAATAATAATAATAATAATAATAATAATAATAATAATAAATACAGGAAAATAATACATGTAGATTAAATTATTCTTCTCATCTTCTTCAACGTAAATGTGCTTATGTATCGTTGTTTACCTAAGTAACCCGAAAGACAGTTGCATCTGTCGAGTAGGAAATTTAGGTACCGCTTTATGCGGGGAGGCTAATTTAACTAATTTATATCACCATAAAAATGTCCAGCAGCGTGTGGAAGAATGAGGAAGTACACCATCAAGGACTCGGGTGTCACAGTGAGTGATGAAGCAGCAGCTCCCCCGTGGCCAGAATTGAGCATACCCTCATGAAGCCGGAAGCTGGAAAATGTTAAATTGTTTCTGTGTCTTTGTCTCTGTCTATATGTCTAATGGCGTTTAATGTTTACCATGTATATGTACATTGTGATCCGCCCTGAGAAGGACGGAATATAAATACTGTAAATAAATATATAAATAAGTTTGGTCCAGATCCTTCATTCTTTGAGTCCACAGTGCTCTCTGGATGTAGGTGAACTATAAATTCCAAAACTCAAGGTCAATGCCCACCAAACCATTCCAGTATTTTCTATTGGTCATGGGAATTCTGTGTGCTAAGTTTGATTCAGTTCCATCATTGGTGGAGTTCAGAATGTTCTTTGATTGTAGGTGAACTATAAATCCCAAATGACAAAATCAATCCCCTTCCCAACCGCATCTATGTTCAAATTTGGATGTCCTGGGTCTTCTCCGCTTTTGCGGATCCGAACTTTCCTTCTCGATCTCTCTCTCTTTCTATCTGTCACCGTTCAGCCAGGAGGATAAAGGCATCACCGGGCGTAATAAATAAACCATTGTCTGCTTTCTCCGAGTGAGGTACAAACAGGCGCTAATTAGCGCTGGCTAATTACCTAGCCGGGGAAGGATTAACGCTCCTGGTTTCAAAAAAGGAGGGGAAGCGGGGAAGGGGCGACAACGCTAAGCTGCCTGCGCCGCTGCCGGGCTCGAGATTGGCCCAGAGCACCAAATCCAGGGATCGTTCTTCATTACTCCAAGGATTAGAGACCAACTTTTCGGGAAGGGAGGCGTGACCGAGGGGAGGGATGCCGACTGGGATTTCAGGGGAGCCGGAGAGATTTTCCAGTGACTTTTTGTAAAGCCTGGCATTGAAGAAAATCCTCTTGTATATTCATGACGGGAACTTGCTTTGCAAGGCAGTTTAATTAGCAGGGGGGCGTCTGCGTGTTGTCTCGGTTTCCGGCTTCCCAGAAGCGTCTGAGAAATAGGATGCAAACTAACCTTGCATCCTCCTACCCAGTTTAGGAAGTAGCAGAAGTAGGGCAGAAGCAGGGCCGGCCCTAGGTAATATTCAAGTGTAAGCGAACAGTATTTTGGTGCCCCCTCCCAAACAAATCACTGAAAAATAAAAGGTAGAAGGTAGAGCAGTGATTCCCAAAGGACATAGGGGTGGAGCCAGGGGAGGTAGACAGGGCTGAGCCTGAGGCACCTGTTAGGTCACAGGGGGTGGAGCTAGAGGAGTGGGCGTGGCTTGGTCCCAAGAGCCCGAGACAGGGCTGAGGATCTATACCTCTCCTGAGGCACTTGTTGTGACACAGAGGGCGGAGCTAGAGAACGAGGCGGGGCCTCCTTCCAAGAGCCTGAGATAGGACTGAGCCTCTATACCTCTCCTGAGAGGACTTTTAGGACTAAAGGGTGGGGCTAGGGGTGGGGGCGGGGCCTCCTTCCAAGAGCCCGAGACAGGGCTGAGGATCTATACCTCTCCTGAGGCACTTGTTGCGACACAGAGGGCGGAGCTAGAGAACGAGGCGGGGCCTCCTTCCAAGAGCCTGAGATAGGGCTGAGCCTCTATACCTCTCCTGAGAGGACTTTTAGGACTAAAGGGCGGGGCTAGGGAAGGGGGCGGGGCCTCCTTCCAAGAGCCCGAGACAGGGCTGAGCCTCTATATTTCTTGTGTCCTGGCATGACAGGGATAAATGCTCAGCCCTAACTCAGAGCTCGTAACTCCACCCATCCCAGTCCTGGCTGCCCATTTGTGGTCCCACCTACCTCCCCTAGCGGATTTTGCGCCAGCCACAGTTGCTTACCCGGCTTATAGATTCAGCCGCCCCTTGGCAGGAGTCTCTTTTTCAAGTACCCAAGCTAGCTAACTTATATTCTTCATGCATTAGCACACACACATACACAGAGAGAAGCTTAGGTGCACTCACCGCTGTGGCTGGGCACTGCCATGCTGTTGGCCAACTGATAGAGCCGTTGTTGTTGCTGCTGCTGCTCCTCAAAGGTGCTGTGTTCGTTGAGAGCCGACATCATGCGCCTATAATGCTCTTCCGGGGTCATCTGAGTGATAGTGCCCTCCAGCAGAGGCGTGTGGGAGTTTTCTGTGGGATTGGGAAACAAAACAAAATACGTTGATACCAGAGCAAAGAGAAGAGATGAAGAAGAGAAAGGGGGGCATGGCTTAGAGGGATGGGTGTGGCTCCTGCTCAAGGGGGTGGGGCTGAGCCTCTCCCCTAGTCCAAGATGCAGGGCTGGGAGGGGAGGTGGGCAGGGCTACAAATGGGCAATCAGGACTGGGATGGGCAGAGATATGAGCTCTGAGGCAGGGCTGAGCTTCTATCCCTGTCCTGGACACAGGGGCGGGGCTAGAGGAGGGGGTGGGGCCTCTTTCCAAGTGCCTGACGGGGTTGAACCTCTATACCCTGCCCCCATGTTCTAACAAGCGTCTCAGGGGAGGTATAGAGGCTCAGCCCTGTCTCAGGCTCTTGGGAAGAGGCCCCGCCCTTTAGTCCTAAAAGGCCTCTCAGGAGAAATATAGAGGCTCAGCCCTGTCTCAGGCTCTTAAAAGGAGGTCCCGCCCTTTAGTCCTAAAAGGCCTCTCAGGAGAAATATAGAGGCTCAGCCCTGTCTCAGGCTCTTAAAAGGAGGCCCCGCCCTTTAGTCCTAAAAGGCCTCTCAGGAGAAATATAGAGGCTCAGCCCTGTCTCAGGCTCTTAAAAGGAGGTCCCGCCCTTTAGTCCTAAAAGGCCTCTCCGGAGAAATATAGAGGCTCAGCTCTGTCTCAGGCCCTGCCCTTTAGTCCTAAAAGGCCTCTCAGGAGAGGTATAGAGGCTCAGCCCTGTCTCAGGATCTTGGAAGGAGGCCCTGTCCTTTAGTCCTAAAAGGCCTCTCAGGAGAAATATAGAGGCTCAGCCCTGTCTCAGGCTCTTGGAAGGAGGCCCTGCCCTTTCGTCCTAAAAGGCCTCTCAGGAGAAATATAGAGGCTCAGCCCTGTCTCAGGCTCTTGGAAGGAGGCCCCGCCCTTTTGTCCTAAAAGGCCTCTCAGGAGAAATATAGAGGCTCAGCCCTGTCTCAGGTTCTTGGAAGAAGCCACACCCACTCCTCTAGCTCCGCCCCCTGTGTATCCTAATACATATTTTCACTTTTATTATGTGCATCGATTTCACATAGACACAGAGGTTTCTCCTTACATTTCCACGACATTAATATGTCGCAACACATGGTTCGGAAAGCTCTGAACTACGTCAACAAGGAGTGCAACCTCCATACAGGATAAGCCCCATCCCATTTCCTTCTGTGCCAAGAGACCGTTTTTGCTCTCCTGGCAAACCCATGCCAACCTTTGCACGGAAGCAACGCTGTGGAAGATAAAGACCGAGCGAGGCGACATTTGTTTACTGTCGGCAAGGCTGTGCGGTAATTACCGCTCGCTCCGCTTTGGCAGAGCCTGTTTTATCTCCGATCCTCCCCACGGGCCAGGGCTTTTCATTACTCGGAGGAGCCCCCAGCAACGTTTTGCTCGGTGGGAGGCAGCCGAGGGTCACTTGTGCTCACACGCTATGGCTCCACCAGAACAGCCGGCCTTGTTAATTGAATTAGATAATGATCTATTAAGGAAACGACTTTGCATTCTCCTCGCCAGGCCAAAGCAGCCTCCCTCCTGCCCTTGCCGCTTGTGCCAGAGGGAAATTATTAGGAAGAAGTCTCCAAAAAGACAAAAAAGGAGGTCGAAAAAATTCCAAATTGATGCAAAGGACAGCAACCGAGAATGCCTTTCAAGTGTTCACTCCAACTCCACAAAGCAAAGGAGTAGTCACTCCATCAAGGTATTGACACCTCCGGCCCATCCTCTGTTCGGATATCAGTCAGCAAGACAACGCCTTAAATGAAGAAATAGCTTCCTTAGATCTACAGAGATACTTGCAGGAACACTCAGCAAGCGAGAGTCCAAAAGTGGCAGGCTAAAATCCGCAACCTCAATCAATGGCTGATACTGGATGAGAAACTTGGAAGGCGCTGAACAGACTGCGCTCTGTTGCAGAGCCAAACTTAAGAAATGGGGCTACGGAGTGGAGTCCACGGGTAGTGTGTGGAAAAGAGCAAACCACAGACCACTGACTACAACGCAGACGGCAATGAAAGGACCAAGGCAGTGACATCTCCAGCCCATCCCCTGTTCGGATATCAGCCAGTACGCCAATGCCTTAAATCAAGAAACAGCTTTCCAAGATCTACAGAGATACTTGCAGGAAGACCTCAGCAAGCAAGAGTCCAAAAGTGGCAGGCTAAAACCCGAAACCTCAATCAGTGGCTGACGCTGGATGAGACACTCCCTAATGGGCACAGAGAAGGCTGCACCACAAGATGAAGAGCCAACCTTAAGAAATGGGGCTACGAAGTGGAGTCCGCAACATGTGAGTGTGGAGAAGAGCAAACTACAGATCACTTACTACAATGCGGTCTGAGCCTTGCCACGTGCACCAGAGGCACTCCAAGTGGTTAAAGGAAATCTAGTATAATGCCACGTTTTTAACTTTGTTCGTAAATGTTTACACATGATAATTTTATTCTCAATTTGCTTCTGGCATGATAAATAAAGACACCAGATCTGTATGTTGGAATCCGCCCTGAATGCCCCTGGGGAGATAGGGCGGGATATAAATAAAGTATTATTATTATTATTATTATTATTATTATTATTATTATTATTATTTTATTATGACACAGCAAACAAGATCGATATGCTGGATTTCATATCACAAAACCACAAGTCGAACACTTCCCAAGTGTCTAGGACTGTGTGATGCATTTTCGGATGATGCGTGCAGATCCCAGTAGGGTGTCCTTTTGCAGTTGGCAAATTGTAATTTTGTCAATGTCTATTGTTTCCAAATGCCGGCTGAGATCTTTTGGGACGGCACCCAGTGTGCCGATCACCACCGGGACCACCTGCACTGGTTTCTGCCAGAGTCTTTGAAGTTCAATCCTGAGGTCCTGAGTTTTTCCTGTTGTTTTTCGTCAATGCGACTGTCACCTGGAATGGCGACATCAATGATCCAAACCTTTTTCTTTTCCACAACTGTGATGTCTGATGTGTTGTGTTCCAGAACTTTGTCAGTCTGGATTCGGAAGTCCCACAGTATCTTTGTGTGTCCATTTTCCAAGACTTTTGCAGGTTTGTGATCCCACCAGTTCTTTGCTGCTGGGAGATGGTACTTGAGGCATAAGTTCCAATGAATCATTTGTGCCACATAGTTGTGCCTCTGTTTGTAGTCTGTCTGTGCGATTTTCTTGCAGCAGCTGAGGATATGATCAATGGTTTCGTCAGCTTCCTTGCAACAGTCTGCATTTATTAAATAAATGTAAGGAGCCCCCGGTGGAACAGTGTGTTAAACCTCTGAGCTGTTCAACTTGCTCAAATCTCAAAGGTCCGTGGTTCAAATCTGGGGAGTGGGGCGAGCTCCCAGCTCCTGCCAACCTAGCAGTTTGAAAACATGCAAATGTGAGTAGATCAATAGGTACTGCTCCGGCGGTAACAGTGCTCCATGCAGTCATGCCTATGGCCACATGATCTTGGAGGTGTCTACGGACAACGCTGGCTCTTCGGCTTAGAAATGGAGATGAGCTCAGGAAGTGAGGACAGGTCGGGGGCATGCTTTGCAGCATCTGTGCGCTGAGCCGAGCAGAAGGGCAGGCAACTGCCGCTGTCTGGGCCTCCCCTCCTGCGCGTTGTCGTCTTTGTCATCCTTTGCCGGCGTCTGTGTCACACCTGGCGGCGGCTGGGGATTTGACGGGATCAAGCGCCCGCATTAACCCGCCAGAGCTAAAGACCAAAGCAGACGGCAAAGCTTCAGCAGAGCAGGAATGGGAGCGAAGGGGGGGCTGAGTGGGGAGGGGATCGCCCTTGTTTTTTAAGATCTCTTTCTGTCTTGCGCCCGAAATCTTCTTTGGGACAGATCAGGAGGCATTTGCAGTAATGAGAAGTGTCATAATCATCCTGTCTCGGCACTCCGGCTCAGGGAAGGGAATGGTGGGGGGAGATCAGGACCGAGGGTGGTTTCCGCTCCCCGGAGCCACATCTTGGGCTGTGAGACAGTTGGTGTCTTGCTGAGCTCCCCCCAGGGAGGCGGGTGGGCGGCAGGCAGGCGTGGGAGGCCCTGCCACTCAACCGCCAGGAGTGGCGGCGGGCAGCGGCAGGAACAGAAGCAGGAGAATCCCAAAGCCACCGTCCTTTCTTACTTCCTTCCCTTGGGGTATGGTATGAACCACCTACGGTGCCGCCTGATGCAAGCTACAAAAAGTTCCAGCTCCACAAACCCCTCTGCCATCCAAGCTCTATGTTGGCACCGTTAAGTGGCACTTTGCCCTAGTTAAAATCATAGAATGGAATGATCTTGGGAATCATCCTGGACTACTCAAGTCTAGATGTAGGCCCGGAAAACACACACACCTGCCAGCGCCTGCAGCCGAACACCTCTTACTCTAGAATCCCGGAAAGAGGCCTGGAGAGCATGCACAACTGCCAGTCCCTGCAGCCGAGCACCTCTTACTCTAGAGTCCCAGAAAGAGGCCTGGAAAGCATGCACACCTGCCAGTGCCTGCAGCCGAGCACCACTTACTCTAGAGTCCCGGAAAGAGGCCTGGAAAGCTTGCACACCTGCCAGTGCCTGCAGCCGATCACCTCTTAGAGTCCCGGAAAGAGGCCTGGAAAGCATGCACACCTGCCAGTCCCTGCAGCCGAGCACCTCTTACTCTAGAGTCCCGGAAAGAGGCCCGGAAAGCATGCACACCTGCCAGTGCCCGCAGCCGAGCACCTCTTACTCTAGATTCCCGGAAAGAGGCCCGGAAAGCATGCACACCTGCCAGTGCCTGCAGCCGAGCACCTCTTACTCTAGAGTCCCGGAAAGAGGCCCGGAAAGCATGCACACCTGCCAGTGCCTGCAGCCGAGCACCTCTTACTCTAGAGTCCCGGAAAGAGGCCTGGAAAGCATGCACACCTGCCAGTGCCTGCAGCCGAGCACCTCTTATAGAGTCCCAGAAAGATGCCTGGAAAGCATGCAAACCTACCAGTGCCTGCAGCCAAGTACCTCTTACTCTACAGGCAACAGAAGCCTCCGGTGCTCTGCGTTTCTTCTCCTCATCCTCCTCGGTGTTGCAATTAGAAGGACATCGATATTCCAATAATGATGCATTTTGTGCTGGTTTATAACAAGGGGGACCGAATGGTCTTCACCTGTAAAAATGCTGCCGTGCGGGTTTTTCATTTAGATATGTTACAAGCAGACGTCTGACCCACACCTCCTCTTTTGCTTCATTTCCTCCCCTCCCGCCGCTGCATCCTCTGAAAAATTAATCAAGGTGATAGCAGTTTAATCCATCTCCCGGAGAAGGCAGCTAAGCTTTAATCAGGCCTTCTCCGAGACCTGGCTATGTATTGCTTGAGAATCAATGCTGCTTATTCCAAATCCCAACGAGGCCTCTCCTTGCTTGCTCCCTGGCTTCTCTTCTTGCACCGGTTTAAGTTTCCAACCCAGGTGACGCACCACCCAGCCTCCCACTTTCATGACGAAGCGATGGATTATCTGACTTGAGATCAGTCCGCTTGATTTTGGGGCCTTCTATTTGCCTAGAGAGGTTGAAATATAATAGGTGCCAGGGTTTGCTTTTCAGGTCATGCTGCGCTAGGAGACGCTTCTGACATAACAGGTGCCCTTCTGAGTATCTTCTTTGCTTTGACTGTACAAAAGGACTGCTTTTCCACATCATCACCATGCCAGGGAGTTAATTCGCTCTGAACCACCCTGATTTATTGGTGAACCAGGCCTCTCACCAATCCATCCTCCGTCAGACTGCTTAAGCATCCGGCTAAGCGACACCACAGTCGTAATTCAGCTTATCACAGCGGTTCTAATGCTTTATTATGTACAAACTATATACAACTACAAAGTCCATCGCTCATAGGACCCATGCTTCCCTAAGCAAAGGTAAAGTAAGATGTTCTGCAGGCAACATCTACATTCCATAGCAGAATGACGAACGTCCTGTCTGCACTTCTGAGACCGGAAGGCTTGACCTATTGGCTAGGCAGGCTATCATTCAAGCTGGCCTGCCATTAACCCGTGTGCTGCTGGAAAGCATGCCGGAATACACACTTGCAAAAACCCAACAGCAAAACACTTGATTCAACATTTCACCCTTACACCAAAATACACCAACACACCAGACAATTGGATACATTTCTGCCAAGTTTTCTGAAGCCGTCACGGAAGAAGTCGACACTCTGTTTCCGCAACCGGCGTCTTGCAGTCTCCATCGTGCACAGATCTTCCGATAGCCAAGCAAAGCAATAATGTGATCCACACGTTCTTGTGAAATGCCGATGATGCTTGAAATTTCTCTCTGAGTGATACGACAATCGTCCTGAATCAATCTGTCAACCTTTTGCTCGTGAAACTCGGTGGTTGCTGTCACAGGACATCCAACTCTTTGTTTGTCACGCAAGTCAGATGTTCCCACCTCAACATCTTTAAACGTACTCGCCCAACGACGCACAGGACTCACATCAACACAGTCACCATACACAGCTTGCATTCTGTGATGAATCTCCTTTGGGAATCTCCAATGAATCTCCAATGACTGCACATTGCTTAAGTCGCATTGACCGACTGTCTGCGCAGGGTTCCATACTTCGCACTTTAACAACACAACCGTTCAATGCTAAGGCTTCCCGTCTGCGCAGGGTTCCATACTTCGCACTTTAACAACACAACCGTTCAATGCTAAGGCTTCCCGTCTGCGCAGGGTTCCATACTTCGCACTTTAACAACACAACCGTTCAATGCTAAGGCTTCCCGTCTGCGCAGGGTTCCATACTTCGCACTTTAACAACACAACCGTTCAATGCTAAGGCTTCCCGTCTGCGCAGGGTTCCATACTTCGCACTTTAACAACACAACCGTTCAATGCTAAGACTTCCCCATCTGCGCAGGGTTCCATACTTCGCACTTTAACAACACAACCGTTCAATGCTAAGGCTTCCCCGTCTGCGCAGGGTTCCATACTTCGCACTTTAACAACACAACCGTCCAATGCTAAGGCTTCCCGTCTGCGCAGGGTTCCATACTTCGCACTTTAACAACACAACCGTTCAATGCTAAGGCTTCCCCGTCTGCACAGGTTTCCATACTTCATACTTTAACAACACAACCGTTCACTGCTAAGGCTTCCCTGTCTTCGCAGCGTTCATACTTCGTGCTTTAACAACACAACCGTTCAATGCTAAGGCTTCCCGCCAAATGGAACTGTAGAGTCTACTGAACAAGCCAGGACCTGCTGCAGACCAGGACTACCATCTGTTGAGGAGTTACGAAGGTGGAGGCATTACTTTTCATTCAACCCTCGTATGTTGTCGAAAGCTTTCATGGCTGGAATCACTGGTTTGTTGTGAGTTTTCTGGGATGTATGGCCATCTAAATGGATTTTTGGGTTGTTGTGTGTTTTCTGAGCTGTATGACCATGTTCCAGAAGCATTATCTCCTGACATTTCACCCACATCTGTGGCAGGCATTCTCAGAGGTTGTGAGGTGTATTGGAAACGAGGCTAGTAAGGTTTATATGTCTGTGGAAGTTTCCAGTATACCTCACAACCTCTGGGGATGCCTGCCATAGATGTGGGCAAAACGTCAGGAGAGAATGCTTCTGGAACATGGCCAGAAAACTCACAGCAACCCAAAAATCCATTTAGCTGCAAGAAGGATCCATAAACAACGAAACCTCCTCCACGGCCCAGGAAAGAGTCCTCGGAGGGGCGCAGCTCAAGAGTTATGTTTTGCTAATTATTGGCACAGAAACCAGTGTTGCGAAACCGTTGCCGGTTGCGCAGGCTACACTGTCGAAACGCAGGTCAAGCAATCCTAATCAGCAGGAGCGTTATCGATTGCTAATTACTTTGAACTTAAAACAACAATGCCTCCAAGGAATAGCGCATCTGCATCGAGACAAGGACATGCTTTGCTTTCTTCGATGCCCAGCTCATGTATCTGGGGCTGAAAAAGACTCCGTTCTAGGGGCCTTCTCTTAGTGTTAGCAACCAAAAACCCCAAAGTATTTCAACTTATTTCAGCTCATTATATGAGAAGACAGAAATGCTGGACCACTCTCACAACCACCATGTCAGACGACACAGAGAAGCCATTGAAATCCACAAGCACGTGGACAATTTCAACAGAAAGGAGGAAACTATGAAAATGAACAAAATCTGGCTACCAATATTTTAAAAAACTCTAAAATCAGGACAGTAAATAAAGAACAACACTCAGAAAACAGGAAATCCAGACAGGAAATAACACCTCCCAACAAAGGATTCCCCAGGCAAGAAGCAGCCAGGCTTTGAAGCTGCAAGGCTATTCAATGCTAAATCAAGATGGTCAAGTACAATATATATTAAATATAATATAATATAATATATATATATATATAATATTCTTGCATATTATACATACAGTAGAGTCTCACTTATCCAACATAAACGGGCCAGCAGAACGTTGGATAAGCGAATATGTTGGATAATAAGGAGAGATTAAGGAAAAGCCTATTAAACATCAAATTAAGTTATGATTTTATAAATTAAGGACTAAAACATCATGTTATATAACAAATTTGACAGAAAAGGTAGTTCAATATGCAGTAATGCTATGTAGTAATTACTGTATTTACGAATTTAGCACCAAAATATTACGATGTATTGAAAATATTGACTACAAAAATGCATTGGATAATCCAGAACGTTGGATAAGCGAGTGTTGGATAAGTGAGACTCTACTGTATTATATATTATACTAGCTGTGCCCGGCCACGCGTTGCTGTGGCAAAGTATGGTGGAAGGGCCTTGAGTCTACACTGCCATATAATCCAGTGCAAATTAGATAATCTGTGGAAGTGAGGCCTAAATCTGCCTGTCCCCTAACTGAACCCTGGCTGTCCCTTGGCTGAGTTGGTTGCTAGGAGACCAAGTGGGCAGAGATTAGCCCTCTAAACTGGCAGCAATTGGATAAAAACAATTATTGCTCTCCCTCTAATCAGAACTTTATTCTTTTCTTTTTGTTGTATCAACCTAGAGGCGTGGATGATGGGTTGTGTTGTCAAATTTCGAGGTTGGGGGGCCTGTAGTTTTGTTGTTTTGTGGGTCACCGTGATGCCATCACTCATTTATATATATAAATTATATTCTTATATACATACATATATATTATGCATACCTATACATATGTATGTGTGTGTGTGTGTGTGTGTGTGTGTGTGTGTGTGTGTGTATATATATATATATATATATATATATATACACACACACACACACACAGTAGAGTCTCACTTATCCAACGTAAACAGGCCGGCAGAACGTTGGATAAGCTAATATGTTGGATAATAAGGAGGGATTTAAGGGAAAGCCTATTAAACATCAAATTAGGTTATGATTTTACAAATTAAGCACCAAAACATCATGTTATACCACAAATTTGACAGAAAATGTAGTTCAATATGCAGTAATGTTATGTTGTAATTACTGTATTTACGAATTTAGCACCAAAATATCATGATATATTGAAGACATTGACTACAAAAATGGCTTGGATAATCCAGAACCTTGGATAAGCGAGTCTTGGATAAGTGAGACTCTACTGTACATCCATACACACACAGATATCTATATATATAAAAGAGTAAAAAACTGGGCGCAGTGAGCAAAACAACAAAACTACACATGGCAGAACCATGAAACATTAATAATAATAATAATAATAATAATAATAATAATAATAATAATAATAATAATAATACTGTGGGACTTCCGAATCCAGACTGACAAATTTCTGGAACACAACACACCAGACATCACAGTTGTGGAAAAGAAAAAGGTTTGGATCATTGATGTCGCCATCCCAGGTGACAGTCGCATTGACGAAAAACAACAGGAAAAACTCAGCCGCTCTCAGGACCTCAAGATTGAACTGCAAAGACTCTGGTCCCGGTGGTGATGGGCACACTGGGTGCCGTGCCAAAAGATCTCAGCCGGCATTTGGAAACAATAGACATTGACAAAATCATGATCTGCCAACTGCAAAAGGCCACCCGACTGGGATCTGTACGCATCATCCGAAAATACATCACACAGTCCTAGACACTTGGGAAGTGTTCGATTTGTGATTTTGTGATACAAAATCCAGCATATCTATTTTGTTTGCTGTGTCATAATAAAATAATAATAATAATAATAATAATAATAATAATAATAATAATACATCACACAGTCCTAGACACTTGGGAAGTGTTCGACTTGTGATTTTGTGATACGAAATCCAGCATGTCTATCTTGTTTGCTGTGTCATAATAAAATAATACAGTAGAGTCTCCCTTATCCAACGTAAACGGACCAGAAGAATGTTGGATAAGCGAATATGTTGGATAATAAGGAGAGATTAAGGAAAAGCCTATTAAACATCAAATTAGGTTATGATTTTACAAATTACGCACCAAAACATCATGTTATACAACAAATTTAACAGAAAAAGTAGTTCAATATGCAGTAATGTTATGTTGTAATTACTGTATTTACGAATTTAGCACCCAAATATCACGATGTATTGAAAACATTGACTACAAAAATGCGTTGGATAATCCAGAACGTTGGATAAGCGAGTGTTGGATAAGTGAGACTCTACTGTAATAATAATAATAATAATAATACATCACACAGTCCTAGACACTTGGGAAGTGTTTGACTTGTGATTTTGTGATACGAAATCCAGCATATCTATCTTGTTTGCTGTGTCATAATAAAATAATAATAATAATAATAACTTTATTCTTATACCCCGCCCATCTCCCCAAAGGAACTCGGGGTGGCTTACATGGGGCCTTGCCCAGACACAACAATATAAAAGCAAGCAAAACAATAAAGCAAATTACTCAACAATAAAACATCAACATCGATAAAAACAGTCATAAAAGGTCAATATACAAATAAAGTGTTAAAACAAGAGATGAATTCAAGGCAACAAGCTTGGCCCTAGGTTCCGAGAACAAAAAGAAAAGAAAATTAAACTCCTAATTAGAGGGCGAAGAATAATTGTTTTTAGGAGTTAGGAGACATACCTTTTGGGGACTCGCTTCTGGATTTCTTGCTTTCGAGGGGACACTCGCTGTTGCTGTTGGGTGAACAGGCTCGCCTCTTGCCTAAAACTTCATCTGGAAGGAGAGGAAGGAGAGGAAGAGAATTAGATCCAAAACATTATTCAAAGACTTTGGGGGAAACGTTCTGTAATACATAGTTGAGGACGCGGGAACGGGACGGCGGGGGGACGAAGTCACTCTGAGCACCCAGACAGGCTTGCCTCAAGGGACAGATCAATGGCAAGCGTTTCCAGCCATAAATGTGGAAATTATGGCGATCACATCACTACATTATGTGCCCTGGGTGTGTCCTCGTGTTTCATGCCGTGATGCAAAACAGCTGGGGTCTTGGTAATAAGGAGCAAGAAGGGGGGCAAGAAAACATACATACAGAGCTCCTCAGTGTTTCTCCACTCGCTCGCTCTTTCTTTCTTTCTCTGCCGGATCTCAAAGCCTTCCCAGCTTTCTCCAGCCCTCCCGAACGACTGTGCGAAAGCTCTTATCCTAGCAAGCCAGAGCCAAAATATCTAATATACAATTACAGCACCGCCGGTCGTCTCCCCCTTCCCTCCATCCGCTCTGCCCTTCTCTCGTACAGATTTAAAAAATCAATATCCTCTCGGAATAATGCTGGGGAGGGAAGTGTCGAGGAGGGAGGATGGGAGGCATGTTTTGTTGGTATCGAGGCAAGGAGGGAAGAGGCGGACTGTCATCGCATTCGCGTCTGTCCAAGGACATATATTCCTCACAACCTCTGAGGATGCCTGCCACAGATGTGGGTGAAACGTCAGGAGAGAATACTTCTGGAACATGGACGTATATTCCTCACAACCTCTGAGGATGCCTGCGATAGATGTGGGTGAAACGTCAGAAGAGAATACTTCTGGAACATGGACATATATTCCTCACAACCTCCGAGGATGCCTGCGATAGATGTGGGCGAAACGTCAGAAGAGAATACTTCTGGAACATGGACATATATTCCTCACAACCTCTGAGGATGCCTGCCATAGATGTGGGTGAAACGTCAGGAGAGAATACTTCTGGAACATGGATATATATTCCTCACAACCTCTGAGGATGCCTGCCATAGATGTGGGCGAAACGTCAGGAGAGAATACTTCTGGAACATGGACATATATTCCTCACAACCTCTGAGGATGCCTGCCATAGATGTGGGCGAAACGTCAGGAGAGAATTCTTCTGGAACATGGACATATATTCCTCACAACCTCTGAGGATGCCTGCGATAGATGTGGGTGAAACGTCAGAAGAGAATACTTCTGGAACATGGACATATATTCCTCACAACCTCTGAGGATGCCTGCCATAGATGTGGGCGAAACGTCAGGAGAGAATACTTCTGGAACATGGACATATATTCCTCACAACCTCTGAGGATGCCTGCCATAGATGTGGGCGAAACGTCAGAAGAGAATACTTCTGGAACATGGACATATATTCCTCACAACCTCTGAGGATGCCTGCCATAGATGTGGGCGAAACGTCAGGAGATAATACTTCTGGAACATGGACATATATTCCTCACAACCTCTGAGGATGCCTGCGATAGATGTGGGTGAAACGTCAGAAGAGAATACTTCTGGAACATGGACATATATTCCTCATAACCTCTGAGGATGCCTGCCATAGATGTGGGCGAAACGTCAGAAGAGAATACTTCTGGAACATGGACATATATTCCTCACAACCTCTGAGGATGCCTGCGATAGATGTGGGTGAAACGTCAGAAGAGAATACTTCTGGAACATGGACATATATTCCTCACAACCTCTGAGGATGCCTGCCATAGATGTGGGTGAAACGTCAGGAGAGAATACTTCTGGAACATGGACATATATTCCTCACAACCTCTGAGGATGCCTGCCATAGATGTGGGCGAAACGTCAGAAGAGAATACTTCTGGAACATGGACATATATTCCTCACAACCTCTGAGGATGCCTGCCATAGATGTGGGTGAAACATCAGAAGAGAATACTTCTGGAACATGGACATATATTCCTCACAACCTCTGAGGATGCCTGCCATAGATGTGGGTGAAACGTCAGGAGAGAATACTTCTGGAACATGGACATATATTCCTCACAACCTCTGAGGATGCCTGCGATAGATGTGGGTGAAACGTCAGAAGAGAATACTTCTGGAACATGGACATATATTCCTCACAACCTCTGAGGATGCCTGCCATAGATGTGGGTGAAACGTCAGGAGAGAATACTTCTGGAACATGGACATATATTCCTCACAACCTCTGAGGATGCCTGCCATAGATGTGGGTGAAACGTCAGAAGAGAATACTTCTGGAACATGGACATATATTCCTCACAACCTCTGAGGATGCCTGCCATAGATGTGGGCGAAACATCAGAAGAGAATACTTCTGGAACATGGACATATATTCCTCACAACCTCTGAGGATGCCTGCCATAGATGTGGGTGAAACGTCAGAAGAGAATACTTCTGGAACATGGACATATATTCCTCACAACCTCTGAGGATGCCTGCCACAGATGTGGGTGAAACATCAGAAGAGAATACTTCTGGAACATGGACATATATTCCTCACAACCTCTGAGGATGCCTGCCATAGATGTGGGTGAAACGTCAGGAGAGAATACTTCTGGAACATGGACATATATTCCTCACAACCTCTGAGGATGCCTGCGATAGATGTGGGTGAAACGTCAGAAGAGAATACTTCTGGAACATGGACATATATTCCTCACAACCTCTGAGGATGCCTGCCATAGATGTGGGTGAAACGTCAGGAGAGAATACTTCTGGAACATGGATATATATTCCTCACAACCTCTGAGGATGCCTGCCATAGATGTGGGCGAAACGTCAGAAGAGAATACTTCTGGAACATGGACATATATTCCTCACAACCTCTGAGGATGCCTGCGATAGATGTGGGTGAAACGTCAGAAGAGAATACTTCTGGAACATGGACATATATTCCTCACAACCTCTGAGGATGCCTGCCATAGATGTGGGCGAAACATCAGAAGAGAATACTTCTGGAACATGGACATATATTCCTCACAACCTCTGAGGATGCCTGCCATAGATGTGGGTGAAACGTCAGAAGAGAATACTTCTGGAACATGGACATATATTCCTCACAACCTCTGAGGATGCCTGCCACAGATGTGGGCGAAACGTCAGGAGAGAATCCTTCTGGAACATGGACATATATTCCTCACAACCTTTGAGGATGCCTGCCATAGATGTGGGTGAAACGTCAGAAGAGAATACTTCTGGAACATGGACATATATTCCTCACAACCTCTGAGGATGCCTGCCACAGATGTGGGCGAAACGTCAGGAGAGAATCCTTCTGGAACATGGACATATATTCCTCACAACCTTTGAGGATGCCTGCCATAGATGTGGGCGAAACGTCAGGAGAGAATCCTTCTGGAACATGGACATATATTCCTCACAACCTCAGAAGATGCCTGCCATAGATGTGGGCGAAACGTCAGGAGAGAATCCTTCTGGAACATGGACATATATTCCTCACAACCTTTGAGGATGCCTGCCATAGATGTGGGCGAAACGTCAGGAGAGAATACTTCTGGAACATGGACATATATTCCTCACAACCTCTGAGGATGCCTGCCACAGATGTGGGCGAAACGTCAGGAGAGAATCCTTCTGGAACATGGACATATATTCCTCACAACCTTTGAGGATGCCTGCCATAGATGTGGGCGAAACGTCAGGAGAGAATCCTTCTGGAACATGGACATATATTCCTCACAACCTTTGAGGATGCCTGCCATAGATGTGGGCGAAACGTCAGGAGAGAATACTTCTGGAACATGGACATATATTCCTCACAACCTCTGAGGATGCCTGCCATAGATGTGGGCGAAACGTCAGAAGAGAATACTTCTGGAACATGGATATATATTCCTCACAACCTCTGAGGATGCCTGCCATAGATGTGGGCGAAACGTCAGAAGAGAATACTTCTGGAACATGGAGATATATTCCTCACAACCTTTGAGGATGCCTGCCATAGATGTGGGCGAAACGTCAGGAGAGAATACTTCTGGAACATGGAGATATATTCCTCACAACCTTTGAGGATGCCTGCCATAGATGTGGGCGAAACGTCAGGAGAGAATACTTCTGGAACATGGATATATATTCCTCACAACCTCTGAGGATGCCTGCCATAGATGTGGGCGAAACGTCAGAAGAGAATACTTCTGGAACATGGACATATATTCCTCACAACCTCTGAGGATGCCTGCCACAGATGTGGGCGAAACGTCAGGAGAGAATACTTCTGGAACATGGATATATATTCCTCACAACCTCTGAGGATGCCTGCCACAGATGTGGGCGAAACGTCAGGAGAGAATACTTCTGGAACATGGACATATATTCCTCACAACCTTTGAGGATGCCTGCCATAGATGTGGGTGAAACGTCAGGAGAGAATACTTCTGGAACATGGACATATATTCCTCATAACCTCTGAGGATGCCTGCCATAGATGTGGGCGAAACGTCAGGAGAGAATACTTCTGGAACATGGAGATATATTCCTCACAACCTTTGAGGATGCGTGCCATAGATGTGGGCGAAACGTCAGAAGAGAATACTTCTGGAACATGGATATATATTCCTCACAACCTCTGAGGATGCCTGCCATAGATGTGGGCGAAACGTCAGAAGAGAATACTTCTGGAACATGGAGATATATTCCTCACAACCTTTGAGGATGCCTGCCATAGATGTGGGTGAAACGTCAGGAGAGAATACTTCTGGAACATGGAGATATATTCCTCACAACCTTTGAGGATGCCTGCCATAGATGTGGGCGAAACGTCAGGAGAGAATACTTCTGGAACATGGATATATATTCCTCACAACCTCTGAGGATGCCTGCCATAGATGTGGGCGAAACGTCAGAAGAGAATACTTCTGGAACATGGACATATATTCCTCACAACCTCTGAGGATGCCTGCCATAGATGTGGGCGAAACGTCAGGAGAGAATACTTCTGGAACATGGCGATATATTCCTCACAACCTTTGAGGATGCCTGCCATAGATGTGGGCGAAACGTCAGGAGAGAATACTTCTGGAACATGGAGATATATTCCTCACAACCTCTGAGGATGCCTGCCATAGATGTGGGCGAAACGTCAGGAGAGAATACTTCTGGAACATGGATATATATTCCTCACAACCTCTGAGGATGCCTGCCATAGATGTGGGCGAAACGTCAGAAGAGAATACTTCTGGAACATGGACATATATTCCTCACAACCTCTGAGGATGCCTGCCATAGATGTGGGTGAAACGTCAGGAGAGAATACTTCTGGAACATGGACATATATTCCTCACAACCTCTGAGGATGCATGCCATAGATGTGGGAGAAACGTCAGGAGAGAATACTTCTGAAACACGGACATATATTCCTCACAACCTCTGAGGATGCCTGCCATAGATGTGGGAGAAACGTCAGGAGAGAATACTTCTGGAACATGGACATATATTCCTCACAACCTCTGAGGATGCCTGCCATAGATGTGGGAGAAACGTCAGGAGAGAATACTTCTGGAACATGGACATATATTCCTCACAACCTCTGAGGATGCCTGCCATAGATGTGGGAGAAACGTCAGGAGAGAATACTTCTGGAACATGGACATATATTCCTCACAACCTCTGAGGATGCCTGCCATAGATGTGGGAGAAACGTCAGGAGAGAATACTTCTGAAACACGGACATATATTCCTCACAACCTCTGAGGATGCATGCCATAGATGTGGGCGAAACGTCAGGAGAGAATACTTCTGGAACATGGAGATATATTCCTCACAACCTTTGAGGATGCCTGCCACAGATATGGGTGAAACGTCAGGAGAGAATACTTCTGGAACATGGACATATATTCCTCACAACCTCTGAGGATGCCTGCCATAGATGTGGGTGAAACGTCAGGAGAGAATACTTCTGGAACATGGACATATATTCCTCACAACCTCTGAAAATGCCTGCCATAGATGTGGGAGAAACGTCAGGAGAGAATACTTCTGAAACACGGACATATATTCCTCACAACCTCTGAGGATGCATGCCATAGATGTGGGCGAAACGTCAGGAGAGAATACTTCTGGAACATGGAGATATATTCCTCACAACCTTTGAGGATGCCTGCCACAGATATGGGTGAAACGTCAGGAGAGAATACTTCTGGAACATGGACATATATTCCTCACAACCTCTGAGGATGCCTGCCATAGATGTGGGCGAAACGTCAGGAGAGAATACTTCTGGAACATATGCCATACAGTCCGGAAAACACACAACAACTCTGTGATTCTGGCCATGAAAGGCTTCGAAACACAACAGAGGAAATAATTCCCTGGAACGTCACACCTTGACACTTAAAACATCATAAAATGATAGGATCCTAAAGTTGGAAAAGACCCACAAGGGCCATCCAGTACTATCCATTTAGACAGACAGACAGACAGATAGATACAATTGATAAATGGATATGATTGAATCACAGAATGCTAGTTGGAAAAGACCCCAAGGGCCATCCAGTCCAACCCCCTGCCATCCACAATCGAAGCCCTCCTGATAAATGACCATTTAGCCTCTGCTTAAATGCTAAATATCACACCCTGCATTATCTAAGAGTTTCATCTATGCTGACGATCGTGCCATCACTGCTCAAGCAGATGGCGAAAACAGCAGAAAGACCTGCCTCATCGGATAGTGCTTGACCCATCTATGTTTAACATTTACACAAATGACCAGCCACTGCTAGATGGGATAATAATAATAATAATAATACTCTTGCAAGTAAAACAAGCAGTCAAAGAAGAAGAACATGCCCTGGCAGAATATGTAAAGCAAAGTGAAGAACCTGCTTTGATTGAAGTCAAAAATCAGAAACTCCTCAAAGCACAGAAGACAAAAATAACCAGTACAAGAAAACCACACTACGAACTAGAGCTGACAGCTGGCACAACAAAACATTGCATGGAAAGTTCCTTGACAAAATTGAAGGAAAAGCTGATAAGGAGAAGACCTGGCTCTGGCTCACGAATGGGACCCTGAAGAAGGAGACAGAAGGCCTGATCCTTGCAGCCCAGGAGCAAGACATCAGGACAAAGGCAATTCAGGCCAAGATCGAAAAATCAGCTGATGACACAAAATGCAGACTGTGCAAGGAAACCGACGAAACCATGGATCATATCCTCAGCTGCTGTAAGAAAATCGCACAGACAGACTACAAACAGAGGCACAACTGTGTGGCCCAAATGATCCATTGGAACTTATGCCTCAATTACCACCTCCCAGCAGCAAAGAACTGGTGGGATCACAAACCAGCAAAGGTCGTGGTAAATGAACACGCAAAGATACTGTGGGACTTCCGAATCCAGACTGACAAAGTTCTGGAACACAACACACCAGACATCACAGTTGTGGAAAAGAACAAGGTTTGGATAATTGATGTTGCCATCCCAGGTGACAGATGAAAAACAACAGGAAAAACTCAGCCGCTATCAGGACCTCAAGATTGAACTTCAAAGACTCTGGCAGAAACCAATGCAGGTGGTCCCGGTGGTGATGGGCACACTGGGTGCCGTGCCAAAAGATCTCAGCCGACATTTGGAAACAATAGACATTGACAAAATTACGATCTGCCAACTGCAAAAGGCCACCCTGCTGGGATCTGCACGCATCATCCGAAAATACATCACACAGTCCTAGACTCTTGGGAAGTGTTCGACTTGTGGTTTTGTGAAACGAAATCCAGTATGACTATCTTGTTTGCTGTGTCATACAACGTCGTTGTGTCAATAATAATAATAATAATAATAATAATAATAATAATAATAATTTTATTTTTATACCCCGCCCCGTCTCCTTAAAAGGACTAGGGCTGGCTTACATGGGGCCAGGGCCAGGCAAAACAGACAATATAAAAACTCAACAGTAAAAACAACTCAATTGATCAAATCCTGGGTTGGCTCCTAAAAAGAACTGGGCTGAGAAGGTGCAAGTAGTGTAAGATGCAATTGGGGGAGAGGTAGGAACCAGGAACTATTGTCCCGTTAAAGTGCTAGGGAAGGCGTCCACAAAGAGACTATGGCCGGCTAAAGTAGTAGAAAATGCAATAAAGATAAAATAGGCAACAGGTCCGATCCCTAACTATGGAAATCAGTCGCCAAGGGCCTGTTGGAAGAGCCAAGTTTTCAGGCTCTTCCTAAAAGTAAGGAGGGAAGGCATAGAGTGTTTCATCTATGCTGACGATTGTGCCATCACCGCTCAAGCAGGGAGCTTTGATATGGTTGAACTGAAGCTCTCTGAAGCTTTAGGTGCTCTTACTGCCTATTACAGGAAAAACCAGCTAATTCCTAATCCATTACCAGAAGAGACAGAGTGTTTCATCTATGGTGATGATCATGCCATTACCGCTCAAGCAGAGAGCTTTGAAATGGTTGAACAGAAGTTCTCTGAAGCTTTAGGTGCTCTTACTGCCTATTACAGGGAAAACCAGCTGATTCCGAATCCATCTAAAACACAGACCAGCCACTGCCAGAAGGGACAGAGAGTTTAATCTATGTTGACGATCGTGCCATCACCGCTCAAGCAGAGAGCTTTGAAATGGTTGCACAGAAGCTCTCTGAAGCTTTAGGTGCTCTTACTGTCCATTACAGGAAAAACCAGCTAATTCCTAATCCATCTAAAATGCAGACATGTGCTTTTAATCTTAACAGACAAACATCTCAAGCTCTGAGGCTGATCTGGGAAGGAATCCCACTGGAACATTGCAGCAATTTCGCATCTGACACGATAAATAAATAAACCGAAAACCTAAAAACCAAGCCTAAACAAAAAGGTGTTTATTACCAGCCTTTGCTTGCCTGTTTGAAAGAGACAATGACTGCAAAAGGGTTGAATTTGCCATATCAAGACCAATCTTGCCACTTCTTTAGCATGCACACTCTGGCATTTCTTAGGAGTGCCTTAAAATACCTCCCTGCTTTTAAGTGATACCTATTTATCTACTCACATTTTGCTTTCGAACCACTAGGTAGACGAAAGCTGGGCTAAAAGCTGGGAGCTCATCCTGACCGGGGCTTTGAGCTATCAACCTTTTGGTTGACAAAGATCTACTGCAGCTGGTGGTTTAACCTGCTGTGCTAAAGCCCAGCCCTGGTTTTCAACTTGAGGCTTGTACATCGGACTTCCAATTCCCAAAATCCTCAACCATTCACACTTTTGCAGAGGTAAACAAAGCTCTTATTTACCTTTGACCAAAAAGCAACACACCCTTCCTCTTAGAGATGTCCACCAAACTGGAGCACTGTGCCAATGATCAGATTAACATATATAATATAACTAGCTGTGCCCGGCCACGTGTTGCTGTGGCAAAATGGTGGTGGTATTGGTTAAAAATTGTTGTGTAATTTTTATTTGACGTTATTTGTATTTTTTAATTAATTTTATTGTAAGTTATCTTTTTATTTATTATATTTTATTATTTTCTTGTATTATTTTTAGTTATTTTCTGTTATTATAGTATTTTATTGTATTAATTTTTTTAGTGTTTTTAATTATTTTTTAGTGTTTTTAATTATTTTTTATTGGGTTGCTACGAGACCAACTTGGAGGAGCTTAGCCTTCTAACTGGCAGCAATTGGATAAAAGCAATTATTCCTCTCTCTCTCTAATTAGGTCGTTATTTTTCTTTTCTTTTTGTTCTATCAACCTAGAGCCATGGATGATGGGTTGTGTCGTCAAATTTCGAGGTTGGGGGGCCTGTAGTTTTGTTGTTTTGTGGGTCGCCATGATGCCATCACTCTTTTATACATATAGACTAGCTGTGCCCAGCCACGCATTGCTGTGGCGAAGTATAGTGGTATGGGAAATAAAGTATTGAGGAATTGGTGGTAGTTTTTGTTGTATCAACCTAGAGGCGTGGATGAGGGGTTGTGCTGTCAGTTTTCGAGGTTGTGGGGTGTTTAGTTTTGTTGTTTTGTCCACTGCCGTGATTCCATCACTCTTAGTTTTTGAGGTTGTGGGGTGTTTAGTTTTGCTGTTTTGTCCGCTGCCGTGATTCCATCACTCTTTTATATATATATATAGATATATATATAGATAGATAGATTTGGAAGAGAACTTAATCCAGTCCAACTCCCTTATTATACCGAGCAAGAAGACACCACCAAAGCCTCCCGACAGATGGCCATTTAGCCATAGATCAAATATAGATAATAGATCTAAGAGATGCATACTTTCATATAGTCATAGATTTGGAAGAGAACCATTAAGTCCAACACCCTTATTATTATACCGAGCAAGAACACACCATCAAAGCCCTCCCGACAGATGGCCAACCAGCCATAGAGGAGATATAGCTAGATATAAGACACCATCAAAGCCCTCCCAACAGATGGCCAACCAGCAATAGATCATATAGTCACTAGCTGTGCCCGGCCATGCATTGCTGTGGCGAAGTATGGTGGTATGGGAAATAGTTTTGTTGTTTTGTCCGCTGCCGTGATTCCATCACTCTTTTATATATATAGATAGATGTATATATTATATATGGAGACCTTGCAGGTTGCATTATAGGACGAAGAAAGGAAACCAAGATAATGGATAATCCATCACCGCTCAAGCAGGGAGCTTTGAAATGGTTGAAAAGAAGCTCTCTGAAGCTTTAGGTGCTCTTACTGCCTATTACAGAGAAAAACAGCTGATTCCTAATCCATCTAAAACATAGTCATGTGCTTTTCATCTTAAGAACAGACAAACATACTGAAGTCTGAGGATTACCTGGGAAGGAATCCCACCAGTGCATTGCAGCACATCAATGCTCCAGTGCAGTGTGGAGAAGAGCAAACCACAGACCACATGCACAATGGAGGACCTTCTCGCAGCAACACCAGAGGCACTCCAAGTGGCCAGTCTCTGGTAAAAAAAATCTAGTATAATGCCAAGTTTTAAACTTTGTTTGTGTTTTTAAATACATAATAACTGTATCCTCAATTCTCTTCTGAAACCCACCAAAACTGGAGATATTTGGCCGTCATTTCTCAGCGGGAGATGACCCACAAAATTGGGAGACCCCGAGGTCTCTCCACTTGGATGCCAGGCTTGTCACATCCCCTGCAGCCGCGAGCTTTTCATTTCGTCAAGGCCTCTGCCTTTTCTCGCGGCCGCGAAGAGACAGACGGTGGTTTCATGGGGAGCCGTGCCCTCGGCGTCACTTAAACGTCCGGCTGCGCTCATTCGGCCCCCACCGGGCCATGACAGGCTTTGACAGCCAGACTCCTTAATTCCTTTTTCTTATTCCCTTAATCTGTCATCTTTATCAGGCCGGGGAAGTGCCAAGCGGCGTGCAGAAGCCCCAGCCCCGATCAATCTCCACATTACAGCTGACAGAATGGTGCTAATAACTTATTGATCTCATGTTTGCCGAGCCCCACCGGGGCCAAAGAGGCTGCCATTGATTGGCTTGAGGGAGAAAGAACCTTGCGGCTGAGCGCGGAGCGGAAAGCCTTCAAATTGCCTTCTTCCCGAGGAGCTCAAAGGCAGAGCGACGGGCGGCAAAGGGAAGGGCGAGCAAGCGGGACACAGAGGAAGATCACACACAAGTGCACACATAGACGCATGCCAAGTGGACAGAGATGGTTAGGAGAAAGGGGAGAACACCTGGGAAGGGAGCAAGAGCACCTTCAGGGCTTGGAGGTGACCAATGTAGGGTCTATTTATGTGTCTGAGATGGAGAAGTCTCCACAAGGAGAGACCAACATAAGTTCTATTTGCGTGTCCGAGATTGAGATGTCTCCACAAGGAAAGATCAACATAGGGTTTAGTTATGTGTCTGAGATGAAGTCTCCACAAGGGGAGACCAACATAGAGTCAACTTATCAGTCCAAGATGGAGAAGTCTCCACAAGGAAAGACGAACATAGGGTCTAGTTATGTGTCCGAGATGAAGTCTCTACAAGGAGAGACCAGCATAAGGTCTATTTACGTGTCCGAGATGGAGAAATCTCCTCAAAGAGAGACAAACATAGGGTCTATTTACGTCTCCAAGATGGAGAAGTCTCCACAAGATGAGACCAACATAGAGTCAACTTATCAGTCCGAGATGGAGAAGTCTCCACAAGGAGAGATCAACATAGGGTCTATTTACGTGTCCGATATGGAGAAGTCTCCACAAGGAGAGACCAACATAAGGTCTATTTATGTGTCCGAGATGGAGAAGTCTCCACAAGGAGAGCCCAACATAGAGTCAACTTATCAGTCCGAGATGGAGAAGTCTCCACAAGGAGAGGGTCTATTTATGTGTCCGAGATGGAGAAGTCTCCACAAGGAGAGACCAACATTGGGTCTATTTACGTGTCTGAGACGGAGAAGTCTCCACAAGATGAGACCAACATAGAGTCAACTTATCAGTCCGAGATGGAGAAGTCTCCACAAGGAGAGGGTCTATGTTTGAGATGGAGAAGTCAACACAAGGAGAGATCAATATTGGGTCTATTTATGTGTCCGAGATGGAGAAGTCAACACAAAGAGAAATCAACATAAGGTCTATTTACGTGTCTGAGATTGAGATGTCTCCACAAGGAGAGATCAACATAGGGTCTATTTACGTGTCTGAGATTGAGATGTCTCCACAAGGAGAGATCAACATAGGGTCTATTTACGTGTCCGAGATGGAGAAGTCTTCACAAGGAGAGACCAACATAAGGTCTATTTATGTGTTTGAGATGGAGAAATCTCCACAAGTCAACTTATCAGTCCAAGATGGAGAAGTCTCCACAAGACGAGACCAACATAAGGTCTATTTACGTGTTCGAGATAGAGAAGTCTCCACAAGGAGACACCAACATAGAGTCAACTTATCAGCCCGAGATGGAGAAGTCTCCACAAGGAGAGGGTCTATTTATATGTCTAAGATGGAGAAGTCTCCACAAGATGAGACCAACATAGAGTCAACTTATCAGTCCGAGATGGAGAAGTCTCCACAAGGAAAGACCAACATAAGGTCTACTTATGTGTCCGAGATGGAGAAGTCTCCACAAGAAGAGACCAACATAGGGCCTATTTATGTGTTTGAGATGGAGAAGTCTCCACTCCATACGTGTGGGAAGATCATAGAATCATCAAGTTGAAAAAGACCCCCAGGGTCATACAATCCAGCCCCCTGCCATACAGGAAAATACCATCAAAGATCCCCTGACAGATGGCCATTAATTAAGTCTGGATCTGACAGACAGGAGCTCAGCCCGCTCCCTGACCATTTGGTCAGCAGTCCTGCCAGTACAAGGATTTAACCCATTGTGCCACCGGAGGCTCCTACATGCACACCTAAATGTATAAGTTTCCATCCAGTGTGTGTTGCAACTTGTCCAGTTTTGATGTGGGATTGCAGGGAAGAAAGGAACCTGAAAGCTGCCGTGACTTGTAAGCGTTCAGCTCATAAATTAACCAAGGCCTGCCCCTTCCCCGGATGTAGAAATGAGGTATTGAACGGGGCTGGCGGGGTGACTTGTTGTTCGGTGGCGAATGCTGTGCTCTCTCCGGCGGCGGGAAACTATTAATTGGCCAGGGACCAGATGCGTTTGGGGGGGAGACGAATCAAAGCAATTACGGGCTCAGGGGAGATTTGTTGTGCAGGACTCCCTCCCACCTTCTAATTTTCCTGGCACTAGCTCTTTCTCTTCCCACAGTTATCTGCATTTCTGCATTTCACACTTTCATCTTTTTCCCAGTTTTTTGTGGTAAAATTAGGTGCCTCAGCATATATTCGGGTCGGCTTATACTCAAGTATATGCGGTATATATCATGAATGTGTCCCCACTTAGTTCTAGTCAAACAGAAAGTACAGACTTTGGGTGAACCTCAGACAATAAAGCAATAAAAAAACCCCCTTAAACTTAAAAAATGTGTTTGATTCTAGCCCTGTGTTTTCGTCTTCAACAGGCAAGGTGAACAGCAGCTGCTGCCAGAAACGCCTTAGAATTGGAGAGAAGCTTGGTCTGTAATACTGAATTCATTGATGGTCCTTCAAGTTTCGAAATGATCCACAAATCAACCACTTCCTCACTATTTTGAAATTACGATTGGTTCTATTCCACTATGATAAATTCAACATTTTGTGAGAACAGATAACAACTCAAACTACCGAAGAGAGGAAACAAAAGCTAAGCCACACTTGCACCCCAATTTGGATCCTAACCAACTCATGGTTTTCCTTCCAGCGTCCTGGAAGGAAATCTATGTCAATAGATACAAAATAAAGATATTATTATTATTATTATTATTATTATTATTATTATTATTATTATTAGCCGTAATCGCTGGGTTGCTGTGAATTTTCTGAGCTGTATGGCCATGTTCCAGAAGTGTTCACTCCTGATGTTTTACCTACATCTTTCTCTGACCCTGGACACCCCACTTGCCTGTTTCCAACAGACTTCACAACCTCTGAGAATGCCTGCCATAGAAACGTCAGGAGAGAATGCTTCTGGAACATGGCCAGACAGCCCAGAAATCATACAACGACCATGTGATCCTGGCCATGAAAACCTTCGACAACCCACTTGCCTTGTTTCCAACAGACCTCACAACTTCTGAGGATGCCTGCCATAGATGTGGGTGAAATGTCAGGAGAGAATGCTTCTGCAATATTGCCATGCAGCCCGGAAAACTCACAGTAACCCAGATGTTCCATGGTATCCCCATTGGGTCTTACAAGAGCATCCTGAAGCCTTTCGGCTTTCTCAAAATTTAAAAATAAAGTTTTAATGCTCGACGAATCACTTATTCATTCCACTTTCAGCGAGTCTTTCCTCGATTGGGCTCAAGGTGGCATACGCAGCTCTCATCCTTCATTTGATCCTCACAACAACAGAGTGATATTGATCTGGCTCAGGAAGGCCAAAGTTACTATGACAGATCTTTGGGAATTAACCGTTTGGGGCTATATCTCCCAGCATAGCCTCCCTACAACAAAAACCCGAACTTATGAGACCTGTGGATCTCAGTGTGGACAATAATATAGAAGAAACTAGAGCTGATGCGGTCTATCCAATGCAATTTTCTGAATTGGCATCCTAAATAACCCCAAAAATTAGGTCTAACAACCAAGACACCAAGAAAAAAAATGGACCGGGCTGTGACGCAGCTGGTTAGTAGCCAGCTGCAATAAATCACTACTGACCGAGAGGTCATGAGTTCGAAACCAGCCTGTGTCCCGACCATTAATAATCTAGCTTGCTGTTGACCTATGCAGCCCAAGTAGGAAATTTAGGTACTTTATACGGGGAGGCTAATTTAACTAATTTACGACACCACAAAACCTCCAGCAGTGTGTGGAATAATGAGGAAGTACTTCATCAAGGACTCGGTGTCACAAGTGGACAATGAAGCAGCAGCTCTCCCCGTGGCCAGAATTGAGCATACCCTCATGAAGCCGGAAGATGGAAAATGCTAAATTGCCTCTGTGTCTGTCTGTTGCACCTCAGTGCTGATAAAAGATAGCAAAGTCTGAATAAAAGCAGTAAAGAAAGCAATAATCCAAATGTAAAGATAGTCAGTAAAAGAAATAATCCAAATGCAAAAGCAGTCAGTAAAAGAAATAATTCAAATGTAAAGGCAGTCAGTAAAAGAAATAATCCAAATGCAAAGGCAATCTGTAGAATATAGTTCCAAGTCTCTAATATAGCAAATCAGTCCTGAAAACAAGGCAGCATGAACTCCAAAATGCAATCCAAACACCGGATCTAATCATGAACAAAAGCAAGAGTCCTTTTCCATGAGCATAGACAAGGCAGGAACTTAGCTGACTCGCTGCCAGAGCCACCTGGGACTTGTTGATGTTCGGAACCCTATGAAAGGTCACGATTATCACTAACTTCTGCCTCACGAAATCAATGTTGCTTTGATTTTTTTTTATTTTTCCCTGTTTCTCTTTTATCTAACCATGCTTACAGGCTAAGAAAGCATTCCTTTGCCCTTGAGTTCCCACACGTTTGCCAGCTATTCTAAGAGAACGTCTGGGACGATGACCTCTTAACCTTAACCTTGTATCTCTATCTAAGGAAGACTCCTCTGACTCGCTGCCAGAGCCACCTGGGACTTGTTGATGTTCGGAACCCTATGAAAGGTCACGATTATCACTAACTTCTGCCTCACGAAATTCGTTCGTGTTTTTTTTTTCAAATGATAATTCGGCCCCTCAACAGTCTGAAGGATTGTGGACTGGCCCTCTGCTTCAAAAGTTTGAGGACCCCTGGCCTTGCAGCTTCAAAGCCTGGCTGCTTCCTGCCTGGGGTGATCCTTTGTTGGGAGGTGTTAGCTGGCCCTGATTGTTTCATGTCTGGAATTTCCCTGTTCTTTTTTTACTGTCCTAATTTTATTTATTTATTTCCCATACTTGTGTCCCGCCCTTCTCACCACGAAGAAGACTCAGGGTGGCCTCACAACTGGCAACAATGGTTTGGGGGGGGGGGGGGTGCGCCAAAATTCTGTTCGCCTACACTTGAAGATTTCCTTGGGGACACGGAAGAGGATCAGCAATGCTCACGACAGGCCCCGTCCCTTCTCCCCGTCTTCCCACCACCAACCGCACATCGCGGGCCTCGCTTTTTGCACGCCCTGGCAGAGTGAATTAGCCAAACGGGATAGAAAGGATTGGATTTGTTTACCGACACGCAGCAAGCTTCTCAGGGAGGCTCTAAGTCTGTGTTTGATGTGCAAACCGCCAGCTTTGCTGCCATGCCTTTGTCGAGGCGGCGGCGCCGGCTCCCCCGCTCATCCCTTTGTGTGTCGCTCTCAATTAAGATTAAAAAGGGCCTTATGCCACCACCCTCCCTCGGCGCTCACAGAGAAAATCCCTTTGTGGCAAGAGAGCAGCACCTTGCAAGCAGCTTCGCAGTTATCTGATCCACAGGGAGTGGGGCTGGGTGGGGGGAGGAGGACGAAAGTAGGGGGAAACCAACCACAAAGAAACAGTCCGCCATCAAGGCAACTTCCACGTCCTGGAGTGAGAGAAGGCAACAAGAGAGGTGGACCTTCGATCCACAATATATTTGAATACATTTGTGTCAAGTTCATTTTTCAGATTCTTCTGGTACCCTTACCTATTCTTTTCTATGGCACAGAGCAAACGGAGGAATTGATCAGCAACTGAACAGACTAGAGAGGTTCAGGGAGAATTCACCATGATTTATAGGAGTTGTAGGTACTGGGATGTATAGTTCACCTGCAATCTAAGAGCACTCTGAACTCCATCACCGATGGATCTGGAATTAACTTGGCACAAAGAACCTACATGTCCAACAAAAATTACGAGAATCTTTGGAGGAATTTATGGGAGTTGTAGTTCACCTACGTCCAGACCCAAATAATGATGGATCTGGACCATACTTGGCATGCATAAATATGCCCAAGTGTTAATACTGGTGGGTTTTGAGGGGAATTGGTCGGGACATTTTGGAATTGTAGGTACTGGGATGTATAGTTCACCTGCAGCCAATGAGCACCCTGAACTCTACCAAAGATGAAATTGGACCAAACTTGGCACACAGAGCCCCCATGACCAGCAAAAAATAATGGAGGTCTTTAAGAGAAATTTACCTTGATTTGGGGAAGTTGTAGTTCACCTACATCCAGAGAGCAGTGTGAACCCAAACACTGATGGATCTGGACCAAACTTGGCACACAGACCTGATATGCCAAAATTTGAAACATGGAGGAGTTTGGGTTAGGGAACTGACCTTCCTTTCTGGGAGTTGTAGTTCACCCACAACCAGAGAAACAGTGACCTCCATTGATGACGGACTTGAACGAAACTTGGCACACAGAACCCCCCATGACTAACTCAACCTATTGGAGTGGTTTGAGGGGACTGACTCACCAGAGTGGGAGTTATAGTTCACCCTATAGCTTGAAAGCACACTACAGTCAGAGTATACAGAGCATACACTTTATAGTAAAATTCTATAGCTGAACCTTTAGCTCCGGCCCCAACTGGTCTTCTTCCCATGTAAGCCGCCCAAGTCCCTTCGGGGAGATGGAGCGGGGTCAAAAACAAAATAATAATAATTAATAATAATAATAATAATAATAATAATAATGCCCTGGCAGAATATGTCAAGCAAAGTGAAGAACCTGCTTTGATTGAAGTCAAAAATCAGAAACTCCTCAAAGCACAGCAGACAAAAAACCAGTACAAGAAAACCGCACTACAAACTAGAGCTGACAGCTGGCACAACAAAACATTGCATGGGAAGTTCCTTGACAAAATTGAAGGAAAAGCTGATAAGGAGAAGACCTGGTGATGGCTCACGAATGGGACCCTGAAGAAGGAGACAGAAGGCCTGATCCTTGCAGCCCAGGAGCAAGCCATCAGAACAAAGGCCATTCAGGCCAAGATCGAAAAATCAGCTGATGACCCAAAATGCAGACTGTGCAAGGAAACCGACGAAACAATTGATCATAACCTCAGCTGCTGTAAAAAAATTGCACAGACAGACTACAAACAGAGGCACAACTACGTGGCCCAAATGATTCATTGGAACTTATGCCTCAAGTACCACCTCCCAGCAGCAAAGAACTGGTGGGATCACAAACCTGCATTTGGAAACAATAGACATTGACAAAATCACGATCTGCCAACTGCAAAAGGCCACCCTACTGGGATCTGCACGCATCATCCGAAAATACATCACACAGTCCTAGACACTTGGGAAGTGTTCGACTTGTGATTTTGGGATACGAAATCCAGCATATCTATCTTGTTTGTTGTGTCATAATAAAATAATAATAATAATAATAATAATAATAATAATAATAATAATAATAATCCTTTCATGGGGAAAGTAAATAGGCCTATTACTATTGTATCATGCAGCACAAGTGACATTTGTGTGAAATTGTTCCCATACCTCCTTATAGCTCAAGACGTTGGGAGGAAAACATTCCAAAAAAAAAAAATAATCCCAGTGTTTTATTTTTTGCCAGAATGTTTTCCATTCCATACATACATTTACATCAACGCACGCATGCCAACGGTAAACACAACACGAAGAAAACCTGGCAGTTTCGACGCCGTAATTAATGTGCTTCTCTGATTATTATGCCGAGCGAGCGAGTGGGAAAACATATTTAAGGCATTGATTTGCAAGAGAGCGGCAAATACACGGTTTCAGGAACAATTGTGTGAAACGGAATTAATACGGAATGACAACGAATCTCAAAATTCTCCTCCCATCTCAAGGGAAGAGAGTTGAAATCAATTCAAATACATGTGTGGCTGCCAACCGAGCAGATCTATATATATAAAAGAGTGATGGCATCACAGCGACCCACAAAACAACAAAACCCCAGGCCCCCCAACCTCGAAATTTGACAACACAACCCATCATCCACGCCTCTAGGTTCATACAACAAAAAGAAAAGAAAAATTAAGTCCTAATTAGAGAGAGAGGAATAATTGTTTTTATCCAATTGCTGCCAGTTAGAAGGCTAAGCTCCTCCAACTTGGTCTCCTAGCAACCCAATAAAAAATAATTAAAAACACTAAAAAATTAATACAATAAAATACTATAATAACAGAAAATAACTAAAAATAATACAAGAAAATAATAAAATATAATAAATAAAAATATAACTTACAATAAAACTAATTAAAAAATGCAAATAAAGTCAAATAAAAATTACACAACAATTTTTAACCAATACCACCACCACTTTGCCACAGCAACGCGTGGCCGGGCACAGCTAGTATAATGTATAATTGTTCGTCAACAGTTGTTTTTGTTTGCTCTTCCTTCGACAGTATCCATGTTTTTGCTTCTTAAATCTATCCAATATGGTGGCGCAATGGGTTAAACCCTTCTACCAGCAGGACTGCTGACTTGAAGGTTGGAGATTCTAATCCGGACAGAGCCGGGATGAGCTCCCTCTGTCAGCTCCAGCTTCCCAAGGATAATAAAACATCAAACAACTGGGTGTCCCCTGGGCAACGTCCTAGTAGGTACTAGGTACTAGAAGGATATATAGTTCACCTGCAATCAATGAACACCAAGTTTGGTCCAATTCCGTCATTGGTGGAGTTCAGTGTGCTCTTAGATTGCAGGTGAACTATACATCCCAATCTCTACAACTACTAGAAATAATTGTGAATTATTTTTCTCTATTATTGTTGCTACTATTACATTTATTTTACTCTATTTTTTATTATTAATAATACATTTATTATTTCACTCTGATCTTATTATTATTATTATTGCATTTATTATTTTACTCTATTTATTATTACATATATTATTTTTCTGTATTATTATTATTATTATTATTACATGTATTATTTACTCTATTATTATTATTATTATTATTATGTCTGTTTTTATTGTTGTTTTTATTTTTGTTTTTATTGTTTTTATTGTTATTTTAAAGTTAATTGTATTGTTTTAATCTATTTCTGTAAACTGCTCCGAGCCAAACTGGGAGTAGCGGTATACAAGTCTAATAAATAAATAAATAAAAGGATACATATTAAGCACATTTACATTGAAGAAGATGAGAATAATGATTTGATTAGGGTTGGACAGTCTTATCTTAAATTTGAGCTTTATGTAAATATTTAAAAACATTTAACCTTCTGATGCCTCAATTAATGTAATTTTATTGGTATCTATTTTTATTTCTGAAATTTACAATCCTCGGCTTATACTGGAGTCAATGTTTTCCCAGTTTTTTTGTGGTAAAATTAGGTGCCTCGGCTTATATTCGGGTCGGCTTATACTTGAGTATATACGGTAATTTTATTGGTATCTCGGCTTATACTGGAGTCAATGTTTTCCCAGGTTTTTTTTTGGTGTAAAATTAGGTGCCTCAGCTTATATTCGGGTCGGCTTATACTTGAGTATATACGGTAATTTTATTGGTATCTCGGCTTATACTGGAGTCAATGTTTTCTCAGTTTTTTTGTGGTAAAATTAGGTGCCTCGGCTTATATTCGGGTCAGCTTATACTCAAGTATATACGGTAATATTATTTGGCAACTTGTGCAATTCTTAGGAATCTGCACCCCTTGCTTTCCAGACAAACACACTTATTCTCTTTGAAAGAATTGGGTTTTTTTCAATGGGGTGGGGGCAAAGATGCTGGATAATTGGCCTGCAACTTAGACCCGTTCATTTACATTCCTCCAGTGTGAATTTTATCAGCCAGGCAATGTTTGAAAGAGTTTAACCATGCAGCTCCTCACTCTCACACGCATACGCAGAGCGCAATCCCATTTCGGCATTCTTGCAGGGAGCCAGGCGATAATTATAATAAATCTTTCGGTGCCGGGCGGAGAGCGGCGGGCCCGACACACGCATCCCTGCTTCATGATTAAGAGATCCCTGTAATGCTTCCCGGTCCCCAGTGGGCTGGGCGGCGCGAGATATAGCCAAGCATTGCATCAAACACGTTGCGAATATCTCAGTCATTAAGCGGCAACCTGGCGGCTGCTCCGAGAGCAATCGATGGGGCAATTAGATTTTATCAGGCCCTGCTCCCTTGGCCTCTGCTTCCCTCTCGCATGGGCTGCCAAGGCAAGAGGCCAAGATGTACCGGGGGCACCATCACGTTTGGCCTGACATAAAAAAAAGATTGCACCATTTCGCATTTGCATTCTCTCCATCTCTACATATATACATGCATTTCTATCCTGGGCATCTTTTGCTTTGAGGAAAGGGCAGGTGATGTCAGACATTCTTAGATCTGAAAGTGATCTGAGCTAATGATCTGACCTATAATAATAATAATACTAATAATGTAAAGCAAAGTGAAGAACCTGCTTTGATTGAAGTCAAAAATCAGAAACTCCTCAAAGCACAGCAGACAAAAAACCAGTACAAGAAAACCGCACTACAAACTAGAGCTGACAGCTGGCACAACAAAACATCGCCTGGTAGTGATCAACTTCATGGATTTTGGCTCAAACATCTGATTAGTTTACATGGAAAAATGCCCCAACAATTCAATGAGATGCTGCAGAAAGGAAGTATCAGTGAATGGCTAACAACTGGAAGAACTTACCTGATACAAAAGGATCCAGCAAAACGAGCAGCACCAGGAAACTACAGGCCAATAACATGTCTGCCCACTATGTTTAAACTACTGACTGGCATCATAGCTGACAAAATTCAAGACTATCTTGAAGAAAAAAACATCTTGCCAGATGAACAGAAAGTCAACAAACGGAAAAGCAGGGGCACAAAAGACCAGTTATTAATTGACAAAATCATTCTAGAGAACTGTAAAAGCCAAAAAGCTAATCTTCACATGACGTGGATTGACTACAAAAAGGCCTTTGACTCACTCCCACACAGCTGGATCATCAAGTGCCAGGACGCCATCGGGATTAGTAAAAAAGTTGGCACCTTTATTGTAAACATGATGGAGCACTGGAATACTGAACTGTTTGTTGGAAATGAAAGCTATGGACTTGTCAACATCAGAAGAGGAATTTTCCAGGGAGACTCATTGTCCCCTCTGCTTTTCATTATTGCCATGATCCCTCTGTCAACAATCTTACAAAAAACAAATCTCGGATATCAAACATCTAAGAAATCTCACAAAATTTCGCATCTGATGTACATGGATGACCTGAAGCTGTATGGGAAAACGGAAACTGAAATCCAGTCTCTGACTAACACTGTCCGAATTTTTAGCACTTATATCAGCATGGAGTTTGGTTTGGACAAATGTTCAACAGTGGCATTGAAGAAGGGAAAAATCATTGAAAGTGAGGGTATAAATATGCCTAATAGCCAAATGATCGAGTGTCACCAGCCAGAGGCCTATACATACCTGGGCATATTACAGCTGGACAACATCAAGCATGAACATGTGAAAACTGTGGTCAGCGAAGAATACACACAAAGGGTCAGAAAAATTCTCCAAAGCAAGCTCAATGGAGGCAACACCATCAAGGCCATAAACACCTGGGCCATACCTGTCATAAGATATACTGCTGGCATTATAAATTGGACATAGGCGGAACTGGACAATTTGGACAGAAAAACAAGAAAACTCATGACCATTCATCATTCGCTGCACCATCGCGAATATCTGCCTAGAAGATCAGGTAGCAGAGGACTCTTACAAGTCAAACAAGCAGTCAAAGAAGAAGAACATGCCCTGGCAGAATTTGTAAAAGCAAAGTGAAGAACCTGCTTTGATTGAAGTCAAAAATCAGAAACTTCTCAAAGCACAGCAGACAAAAAAACAGTACAAGAAAACCGCACTACAAACTAGAGCTGACAGCTGGCACAACAAAACAACGAAATTCAGCATATCTATCTTGTTTGCTGTGTGTCATACTATGTCGTTGTGTCAATAATAATAATAATAGACAGCCCTATCCTGCCCAAACACACATCTCCAGATCCAGGAATGCTGGTGGTAAAATTATAGTAAATAAATAAGTTTAAGGTCCATGAGGTCAAGAAGAGCCGGAAGCAACTGAATGAATAAACAACAAAAGGAAGTAGCAATCATGGCTATGTATTACCTGCAGGCACAGCCTGCAAAAATAACTTTTTGGAGAGTGCAACTTCCAGAATTTTTATGATCAGAGGCCATTCTGGGAACGGTTAATCTAACAAGGTCGCTTTTTCAAACCACTGACCCCAAGATTAGAGGAAGTCCACCCATCTTTCCCCATCAAGGCAATGGCCCTGAGATACTTCAGCCTCGGGCGTCCAAAACCAGATTGCGTCTGAGGATGGAGGCTTCGTTTTAGTTCTGCTGGCTGCGAGCCAGGGATCGGCCCCATTGATCCTTAATTTGTCTAATCCTTGTTTTTTCCCTGAAAGTTCCAAATCGCCAGCCATCGCCACATGTCACAGGATTGAAATCCATAATCCTATTGAAAGGCTCTTTTGAGATCTTAGGGAAGAAAGAAGAAGAGACCTCCCTGGGAGAGAAGCCGAGGCCAGACTGAAGGAGGTGAGCCTTCGAGCTCACACTTCAAGTCAGCCTTCAAGACAGAAACATTGATTCACCTCAAGCAAGAGTGTTTGCTTTTCTGAAGCAGTGCCTGCGCATTTGGCATATAAACGCTCTCCACCAATGGAAGTCAACATTGTGAGGTGAGAACACCAGGCACACTTACTGGGGAATAAACACTATTGAATTCAGTGGGATCATAAGAGTTGGGTTTCAACAAAACATTATGAGCCACACATTGGTTGCCCTGTTTCTGGCCTATAATAATAATAATAATAATAATAATAATAATAATAATAATAATAATAATAATGGCAGAGGATTCTTGCAAGTAAAACAAGCAGTCAAAGAAGAAGAATATGCCCTGGCAGAATATGTAAAGCAAAGTGAAGAACCCGCTTTGATTGAAGTCAAAAATCAGAAACTCCTCAAAGCACAGCAGACAAAAAACCAGTACAAGAAAACCGCACTACAAACTAGAGCTGACAGCTGGCACAACAAAACATTGCATGGAAAGTTCATTGACAAAATTAAAGGAAAAGCTGATAAGGAGAAGACCTGGCGATGGCTCACGAATGGGACCCTGAAGAAGGAGACAGAAGGCCTGATCCTTGCAACCCAGGAGCAAGACATCAGGACAAAGGCAATTCAGGCCAAGATCGAAAAATCAGCTGATGACCCAAAATGCAAGCTGTGCAAGGAAACCGACAAAGCCATTGATCATATCCTCAGCTGCTGTAAGAAAATTGCACAGACAGACTACAAACAGAGGCACAACTATGTAGCCCAAATGATTCACTGGAACTTACCTTCTCTGCTGTGGCCCCCCGATTGTGGAACTCACTACCTACTGAAATTAGGCAAGCTCCCACGCTGTTAGCTTTTAGGAAAGACTTGAAAACATGGCTTTTCCGCTGTGCCTTCGGTGAGTAATTTCTGTCATATATTTCTGTGTTACTCCCACCCCAAACATCTATCCTCTAGATTACCCCACTTCCATATGTCCCTGCCCGCAGTGGAGTACCCCTCTGTCCCTCGCACTCCAGGTTTTACCTCTGTGTTTACGCGGCCTGCCCTTGTTTTATTGTTTTTTGATTTCTTGATGTAATGCCTATTATTATTTATTGTATTTTTAATGGTGCTATGATATGTTGTTTTTATATTTTATTATATTGTATTGCTCTGGGCATGGTCCCATGTTAGCCGCCCCGAGTCCCCGTTGGGGAGATGGTGGCGGGGTAGAAATAAAGTTTTATTATTATTATTATTATGTCTCAAGTACCACCTCCCAGCAGCAAAGAACTGGTGGGATCACAAACCTGCAAAAATATTGGAAAATGAGCACGCAAAGATACTGTGGGACTTCCAAATCCAGACTGACAAAGTTCTGGAACACAACACACCAGACATCACAGTTGTGGAAAAGAAAAAGGTTGGGATCATTGATATCGCCATCCCAGGTGACAGTCGCATTGACGAAAAACAACAGGAAAAACTCAGCCGCTATCAGGACCTCAAGATTGAACTTCAAAGACTCTGGCAGAAACCAGTGCAGGTGGTCCCGGTGGTGATGGGCACATTGGGTGCCGTGCCAAAAGATCTCAGCCGGCATTTGGAAACAATAGACATTGACAAAATTACGATCTGCCAGCTGCAAAAGGCCACCCTGTTGGGATCTGCGCGCATCATCCGATAATACATCACACACTCCTAGACACGTGGGAAGTGTTCGACTTGTGATTTTCTGATATGAAATCCAGCATATCTATCTTGTTTGCTGTGTCATAATAAAATAATAATAGTGGCAGAGGACCCTTGCAAATAAAACGAGCAGTCAAAGAAGAAGAACATGCCCTGGCAGAACATGTAAAGCAAAGTGAAGAACCTGCTTTGATTGAAGTCAAAAAATCAGAAACTCCTCAAAGCACAGCAGACAAAAAACCAGTACAAGAAAACCGCACTACAAACTAGAGCTGACAGCTGGCACAACAAAACATTGCATGGACAGTTCCTTGACGAAATTGAAGGAAAAGCTGATAAGGAGAAGACTTGGGAAGTGTTTGACTTGTGATTATGTGACACGAAATCCAGCATATCTATCTTGTTTGCTGTGTCATACAATAATAACAACAACAACAATAATAATGCGCGCATCATCTGAAAATACATCACACAGTCCTTGGATGCTGCTCTCAGAGGAGGAAGGAGCAGCTGGCATTTCTGTCTTTCTCCCCCGCCCCAAACTGCTTCAACAGCAAGGCAAGCCGAAGCCTGCTGAACTCCGCAAAGGTCAGACCGCAGCATAAAGTCGAGCAGCAAGCCACTCAAGCAAGGGGGCCGGCAGGGACGGAGGCGCAGACGACAAGCCTCTGATTAATGCAATTACAAACTCAACCGAGGTCTCTTTCTGCTTCAGTGCTTTGCTCAGCCCTCCCTCCGCCCCGCAGGCTGTTTCAAGGCTCTGGCAGAGGATTTCCCCCACCGCTAATAAAGAACAGGGGAGAGAGGAAGCCACAAATAGCCAGGCTGCTGTTAAAACCCAACTCTGCACCCACAAATGTAAGTTGCACAAAATAGCAAAGACGAGGAAGAGAGGATGCTTACCTGCCGCTCCCAAGCCGATATCCAAACTGCTCCTCTTGAACTCGCAACGGCTCTGGGTCTCTGGCATTACGAGCTGCCGACTCTGGTGGAGGTTGGAGATGAAGGAGGTGAGTTCGTTGTCCCGGCTGCTGCGGAAGGAGAGAGGAAGGCAGCGCTTAGGCATCTCAACACACTTACACACTCTCTCGTTCATTCTCTCTTTGACCGGATTGGGCAAATCACACTGAAAACAAAACCTACACACTGAGCTTCTCCTGAGGTTGTTTCGCTCTCGTTGACTCATAAGCTTAGCTTGCAATCTATCCAGAAAAAGGATGCTCTGCAAGTCTCCGTTTTGAATAATCTCTGCATTAGGTCAATATGCATTCTGACCTTGAGTTCCTATGTTTTTATTTACAAAAATGAATTCGTTTCCAAACTAAACTGATAGGACATTTCCCCCTCATGTATCAGTTCAATGCAACAGGTAAGATATACCTATTCCCAGTATAGAGAAAGGACCACATTGTGAAACACGAGGAGGCTTTGAACATAAACGTCAACCAACCCTAATTCATATTATCCGGATTAAACACGTGGAAATTCAAACCCAGACACTTGAGAGAAAACTCCTTGATCTTTTTGGGCCTCAGCAGATTGAAAGCCAAAACCAAAGTCACAACAACATTTGTTATAGAACTCCAATACGCCGACGATAACGTAGTCTGTGCACATTCAGAAGAAGACCCACAAGCCACTCTAAACACTTTGGCAGAAACATACGAGAAGCTCGGCCTCTCATTGAAACCTGACTATTTTTAGTTCCTCCTAAAGCTGGATTGATGGCTTCTAATACTGGCATATATCACTTTACAAAGGGTTTGATAAGGAAACCTCTTCTGACAAATGTTTTTTTTTTATGTTTGGCTAAATGCCTTTCTCCATGTTCTATGTCCACCTGGATGTTTTTAAGCTGATATATGGTGATATAGGGCTGGAGAATCATTGACCTTTGTTGTCGAGTTGCAGCAGCTACCAGTAGTAAACTATAGAGGAAACCTTGAGCAGGGAAAAGGCAGGACGCTTCTATAGCTGATCCTAATATAGCTGTGTGTGCCTGCCTACAACAGACAAGGCAAACAGCAGCTGCCACCAGAATCCTTGACTGGGCTGAAGTCAACAGCAAAACAGAGGGAAAAATGGGCAGCGTATAAGCCTGCTTCAGCTTAAGAAGCATAACTATGTAAGTTTGCCCATCAAAAATAGGAAACAGAAGAAAGGTGGATACTATTGAATGGAAGAATCATCCCTGGATGCATTTGGAAGGAAGCCTTAAAGCAGTGGTTCCCAACCTTTTTTTGACCAACATTAGTACCGAAAGAGTTACAAACTGGTTTTTGGTCAACTTTACATTCGGTTTGGTAATTTGTGGTGCTGATTCAGAAAACTGCACTGGATAGACCATATCAGCTCTAGTTTCTGATACAGAACATATGCCATCCAGTAGTTGCCATCCAGGGCCGGCCCTAGGTAATTTTCAAGTGTAAGCAAACAGTATTTTGGTGCCAAATACAGTGAGAGTGGAAGAAGACAGACACGGAGATAAATAGCAAAGATAATAGGCTTCTTGTTGAAGAAGAATCACTCTATTTGTTGTATCCAGAACAGAATAATAGAGTTGAAAGATATAAGGTAAAGGACAAGGTTTCCCCTGATGTTAAATCCAATCGTGACCGACTCTGGGGGTTGGTGCTCTTCTCCATTTCTAAGCCAAAGAGCCAGTGTTGTCCATAGACACCTCCAAGGTCATGTGGCCGGCATGACTGCATGGAGTGCCATTACCTTCCCTATTGATCTACTCACACATTTGCATGTTTTCGAACTGCTAGGTTGGCAGGAGCTGGGGCTAACAGCGGGCGCTCATTCCGCTCCCGGGATTTGAACCTGGGACCTTGTGGTGCGCAAGTTCAGCAGCTCAGCGCTTTAACACACTGCCACTAGGGGAAAGATATAGATATGTGTATTAATGGAATAAAAATAAATCTCTTGTTTGCACTTGTGTGTCTTCCCTTCCAGGTGCCTCAACAGCGCCCCTGGTGATTTGGCGCCACCCGCAATTGCTTACTTCGCACATAGCTTCAGCCGCCCTTGTTGCCATCAGCTCATTCACAGAAAATCATATTTAATAAGCCTCGGCACTATGAGAGGGTTTTGCGAAACCAGTCGCTCTCGCTGCAACGGTGTAGGCGGAGGACCATATTTTAGTTCTTGCAGACCACTGGTGGTCCACAGAACACAGGTTGGGAACAACTGCCTTAAAGTGATCTCTGGAAAGTTCAAAATCCTCCTCTTTACTGGGTGTTTCATTTATCGGTAGAATATAAATGCTATTGTAAGGCATTGGAAGGGCTCTTTGTGGTGTAGAAAACGATCCAGATTATTTCTGCCCCTGGTCCGACTTAAAAAAGCAACGCCGAAGCAACCAGAGGCACACCTGTGCAAGGAACACAAACTACCTTCTCATGCATCTCAACGGTTGTCTCCCTGGGAGTTGTTAGGTGAGCGGGAGCGGAGGCTCTTCCTCAAACTGCCTCCAGCCTCCTCCCTCGCTTCAGTCAAAGCAAGGATGTCAAGCCCTGTTAGAAAAGTGAGTCCTTCTTTGACTCCAAGGCCTAACCATCACCTTCGGATGGCGAGGCCCCGGAGACATGTCAAAGGAATATCGGTTTCCAGTCTTTTCCAAAATGCCTTTGCACATTCGGCAGTGTTTATCAAAGGTCCTGCCTGCTGGCAGCTCCTTAGCGAAGCAAGCTTGGCTCATCCCAACTGCAACCAACTCTGGAATGAATCTTAGGCACGAGATCAATAACTGTCAGGATGAGCAGGGATGAGGAGGAGGGAGAGAGAGAGAAGAACGAGCGAAGGGCCGGAAAAAGTGACAGATGAAACGGCCTGGCAGGCAAAGGGAGAGAGGCAACGCTCCAGACCTTGGCTCTGTTTACCAACGTAATATTTGTTAAGAGTCTGGAGTCAGACAATGACATTTTTCAGAACGGCGAACGGGGGGCAAGGACTTGCTTCTGTGGCCAAACCGCCTCTGCAGGTTTCCCAAACTCTCGATCAGAAGCAATGATAAGGATATAGGTACATTGCCTTCTCTCGACCCATAAATATCCAGACACATTGAGGGAACACAATGCATTTAGGCAGCCACAATCCAGATCATGTTCAGGTTTATATACTTTATTTGCACAAAGTAGGAATGAAGGACAACACAATGTGTTGTCGAAGGATTCATGGCCGGAATCACAGGGTTGTTGTGTGTTTTCTGGGCATAGTAAAGGTAAAGGTTTCCCCTGACGTTAAGTCCAGTTGTGACCGACTCTGGGGGTTGGTGCTCATCTCCATTTCTAGGCCAAAGAGCCGGCGTTGTCCGTAGACACCTCCAAGGTCATGTGGCTGGCATGACTGCATGGAACGCCGAACATGGCCATACAACCCGGAAAACACACAACAACCCAATGACAACACAGCTTCAGTGCTCCATCCCTGGCACCCTAAGTGCTGTACTGGGACACCAGCCATCTTAAATCATAACTATCACACACATCTTTTAGCAACTACTTATATCAGAAGGAGAACTCTTGGCATGTCTCCAGGTTGTACCATCTCTTTCTCAATTTTCCCACATATTAAGTAGCATAATGTGCCACTCATAGGCCTATCCTAACATCAAAACCAGCCAAATAACATCGTAAATAAACGCTAGATACTTTTTGGAGTCCTTAAAACTTCACTTCTTCCCATCGAAATTACTTCCAGAAACTAACAGATATTTATTTATTTATTTACAGCATTTATATTCCGCCCTTCTCACCCCGAAGGGGACTCAGGGCGGATCACATTACACATATAGGCAAACATTCAATGCCTTTTAACATAGAACAAAGACAAGACAAACATAGGCTCCGAGCGGGCCTCGAACTCATGACCTCCTGGTCAGAGTGATTCATTGCAGTGATTCATTGCAGCTGCTCTCCAGCCTGCGCCACAGCCCGAGCCCAAGCAACTTAAGCAGCACAGTCCTACAAATACTTTTTATGGGCACAGCATAGATTTGAACAACAACAACAACAATTTGTTATGATCCAAACACCCTTATTACACCGTAGAAAGCCTCCCCCATTGGCCTTTCCGCATCCCTCCTAACTCATCTGGGTTTTGACATGGCTCTCGAATCAATCAAACTGAGACTATGAACTCTCATTCTTATGTATCTTGCTCTTCTAGTGCCCTCTCCATACATTATGTTGGGCCTTTCCACTCAGAAAATCTGATGGTAGTCAAATACCATTGCCTATTTTACACGGTCTAGTAAGCACTGGCAATTCCAGCTAAGTTTTTTGAATGACAAAAACACCAGTTAATGTTGACCATCATTCGAATAGGTTTGGGTCATACAAACACACATACATACATACGCACACATATATGTTCCCCTCCCAGCCAGTCTCAGATTGCATGTGGAAATGCCAATCACAGTTGTGGAAAAGAAAAAGGTTTGGATCATTGATGTCGCCATCCCAGGTGACAGTCGCATTGACGAAAAACAACAGGAAAAACTCAGCCGCTCTCAGGACCTCAAGATTGAACTTCAAAGACTCTGGCAGAAACCAGTGCAGGTGGTCCCGGTGGTGATGGGCACATTGGGTGCCGTGCCAAAAGATCTCAGCCAGCATTTGGAAACAATAGACATTGACAAAATTATGATCTGCCAGCTGGAAAAGGCCACCCTTCTGAGATCTGCACGCATCATCTGAAAATACATCACACAGTCCTAGACACTTGGGAAGTGTTCGACTTGTGGTTTTGTGATAAGAAATCCAGCATATCTATCTTGTTTGCTGTGTCATACAATAATAATAATAATAATAATAATAATAATAATAATAATAATAATAATTACATCACACAGTCCTAAACACTTGGGAAGTGTTCGACTTGTGATTTCGTGACACGAAATCCAGCATACCTATCTTGTTTGCTGTGTCATACAATAATAATAATAATAATAATAATAATAATAATAATAATAATTACATCACACAGTCCTAGACACTTGGGAAGTGTTCGACTTGTGATTCTGTGATACGAAATCCAGCATATCTATCTTGTTTGCTGTGTCATACAATAATAATAATAATAATAATAATAATAATAATAATAATAATAATTACATCACACAGTCCTAAACACTTGGAAAGTGCTTGACTTGTGATTTTGTGATACGAAATCCAGCATATCTATCTTGTTTGCTGTGTCATACAATAATAATAATAATAATAATAATAATAATAATAATAATAATTACATCACACAGTCCTAAACACTTGGGAAGTGTTCGACTTGTGATTTCGTGACACGAAATCCAGCATATCTATCTTGTTTGCTGTGTCATAATAATAATAATAATAATAATAATAATAATAATAATAAATCTAGGAATTTATCCTCCCCTCTCACTGGTCTAAAAAATGCAAGTGCACATAACAATTACTAAGCCAAAGGAGGATCTGGTAGTGCTCATCATCATACTCACACAAGCCACGGCCTTATTTTGTGTGTCGGCAAGGCGCAGCACATGACTGCCGGCACACTTGGCTCCGGGAAGGCCAAGCAGGAGTGCACATTACGTGCTCAATGGCCTCGCTTTAAATATCCCCCCATCTCAAGACGTCTGAGAGAAAAGGGGCGGAAGGGGAAGGAGGAGGAGGAGGAGGCACTAATCTCTAACCAGGCCTCTACTTAATCTGATAAAGTTTATGACCGAAAAGTCATCAGACGGAGGTGCTGTCGATGGGTGTCTGGCGGTGGATTTTCACAGATGTTGGCAGACTGACCTTGATAACCCACACCTTAATAGGTAACTTCAAGCCAGGCCGTGGCATCTGATGCACAACACACACGTGAACACAAACAACACACGCGCTCCCTGCTTTCCAGAAGCGGAAGGGTGAAATTGTTCATTCCAGGTGCAATCACCTCCGTAAACACGCCGGGGTCATTACTTACAGGAAAGCCTTGCAGGGCCATTGATGGATGAGGCCCCGTCCCCGCATTTCCCTTCCTCCCCGGCAAGCAATTTCAGGGCTTATCCTTGCTACCTTTGAGATGCATTATGCAAAATATTTGCAAAGGAGTTTAGAGGATTAATTTGAGGCGATTACCGGCCCCTCTTAATCGTGCAAATCAATATCCCCGGACGGCGGGGACAGAGGACAGATAAAAGCTGCCATCAGCACAACGGGAAGAGAGCGAAGGGGGAGAGACGCAGAGGCTTTAATTGGTCTCTGCCCGTCATATAACACACAGTTTGGGAGGAAGTGTCTAGGCCTGATTGTCTTCTATCCATCGGCGACTGGCCCAGATTTTTTGCTCAGTGCTTTCTGGTAAACAGAACTCCTCAACCAAAGACTGATGAGAAGGAGGTCGGTCACAAATGTTGCCCAGAGTTTATTCGTTCTTCAATACCCCAGAATCAAAGAAGAAGGGATCATTTCCTTCTAGATTTTCTCTTTTTCCTCCACCACAGACATCCCAGTGTTTCTGACTCTCTCCATCTGTGTGAAATTTGCATGACCCCGCCCACTGTCTCTCCCATAACCCTTTCCTACTCTATGGCACACAGCCAGAACCGGCCCAAGGTAATTATAAGTAGTAGGCGAACCAAATTCTGGCGCCCCCCCCCCCCCATTTTGGCGCCTGCCCACCCCCCATAAACCAGAGGACGCGGCTGCGGCGGCTGCGGAGGCAGCTTCGGAGGCCATTTTGGGCGATAGGACTCATGCGCAAGGCTTCAATCGCTTGCCCAGTACGTAAAGCAGACGGGCGACTTGTGCCGGGTGAGCGATCGAAGCCTTACGCATGCGCACGAGTCCTATTGGCCATTTTGGGCGATGGGAGTGGTGCGCATGTGCAAGGCTTTGATTGCTTGCCCGGTACGTGAGGTGGATAGGCGGCTTGCGTGCCTTACGTGCCAGGCGAGCGATTGAAGCCTTGCACATGCGCACGAGTCCCATCGGCCATTTTGGGCGATGGGACTCCTGTGCGCATGCGCAAGGCTTTTGAAGCACAAAAAAGCATGGGGATGGCGGTGGGAGACGGTGGCACCATGGTTACATGGGGGCGCCTCGAGTGCGCCCCCTGTTGGTGTGCCCCAGTGGTGACCGCTTAATTCGCCTTGCTGTTCGACCGCCTCTGCACCCAGCAACATACTGCCCTTCAGATGTGATGCCGAACTACAACTTCCACTGGCCACAGTCAGCATGTTGGTTGAGGATAATGAGACATGTAGTTGTCAACAACACCTGAAGGGTGCATGGCTGGAGGAAGGCTATGACTGTCTCTACAAATGAGAAGCCAAACCCCAAACCAAGCAGGCACTAGAACAGTGGTTCTCAACCTTTGGGTCTCCAGAAAAGAAAGTCCAAATTAGAGAACGAGGAAGAGCCATTTTCAACCCTGGTTGCTGGTCAGAAGGGTAGGCCCTGCCCCTTTAGGCCCTGCCCACTTTGCCGGGGTACAGCCAGGGTTCAGGCTTTTGAGGCTGCAAGGCTATTCACTGCTATTCCACCTGGCCAACAAGGCATTCCCATAAGCCACAGCAACACGTGGCCGGGCACAGCTAGTTGCTGCTATTGTTGTTGCTGTTGTTGTTGTTGTTGTTGTTGTTGTTATTATTATTATTATTATTATTATTATTATTATTATTATTATTATTATTATTATATCCAGAGCACACTATGAAGCCAAACAATGATGGATCTGGACCAAACTTGGCATGTATATCCAAGATGCCCACATCTGAATGCTGGTGGGTTTTGAGGGAAATTGGCCTGGACCTTTATGGAGTTGTAGGTATTGGGATATATAGTTTACCTGCAGTCAATGAGCACTCTGAACCCTACTTTGTATACAGGTTTGTTGTATGTTTTCAAGCCACCTGAGTTATAAAGACCTTATAAATCACAGGACTTCTTGAAAAGGTTTCTTCAGAGATGGGAAATGTCATTGAAACTTTGACAACAACCGAATTGACGATGGAATGCAAAAATTCGTGACCTGGCCTGACGGAGTCTGATGGAAAAGACGAATCCTTTCCTGATAAACACACCTTCCTTCAGCATTTATTGCAAAACACAGGCAGGTGTCCCACACACACGTGTACACACACATACATAATCAGATTATCGATCTGATCCCTTCCAGCAGTACAATATTATATTTTTAAAAACGAATTAGAGAAGGCCACGGGGAGAGGGAGAGAGATGGATCTCCTAAGAGGTTAAGAAGGAGACAGATAATCTCCCAAACGGCTCAAGGTTGCCATAACTATTTTCAACTGACTTAGGTTTATCTAGCCTTGTACCAAGGAAGGCTCTGGAAGGTCTTCAATGAAGAAAGCGTAGATAGGCACATTAGAGAAAAACTACACTGTGGGAAGGTGGGAAAATGTGGGATTTCAACAAAATATTGTCCTTCTTTCCCAAACCTGTACATCTCCAGTCTATTTTTGGGTGCATAACTTTCTGCTTTGACATGAAAACCCATAGGAAACTCACACTCTCTTTGCTTCCTCTGAACAAATATCTCAAAGGAAACCATCAATGTCCCATAATGTTCAACATTTACACAAATAACCAGCCATTGCCAGAAGATAGAGTTTCCTCTATGCTGACGATTGCGTCATCACCGCTCAAGCAGGAAGCTTTGAAATGGTTGAACAGAAACTCTCTGAAGCTTTAGGTGCTCTTACTGTCTATTACAGGGAAACCAGCTGATTCTTGATCCATCTAAAACACAGATGTGAGCTATTCATCTTAACAACAGATAAGCTCGAGTTCTAAGTATTACATGGGAAGGAATCCCACTGGACGACCTTCTCACAGTAACACCAAGTAGCCAGGTTCTAGTCAAAGAAAATCCCGTATAATGCTAAGTTTTTAACTTTGTTTGTTTTTTATGCATTATAACTGTATTCTCAATTTGCTTCTGACACAAAAAATAATTCCAAGAAAACCAAAAAACTCAGGCTCTCCATAAATTAGAAATGACTAGAAGGGATACAACACCCACCAGGCCTTTGTTGTTATTTCACCAAGCCCTGAGATACATACAAATACATACACACATACAAATACACAGACACAGATGATCACAACAAAAACCAAAACAGGGTTGTTGTGTGTTTTCCGGGCTGTATGGCCATGTTCCAGAAGTATTCTCTCCTGACGTTTCGCCCACATCTATGGCAGGCATCCTCAGAGGTTGTGAGGTATGGAGAAACTAAGCAAGGAAGGTTTATATATACAGTAGAATCTCACTTATCCAACGTTCTGGATTATCCAACGCATTTTTGTAGTCAATGTTTTCAATACATCATGATATTTTGGTGCTAAATTCGTAAATACAGTAATTACTACATAGAATTGCTGTGTATTGAACTACTTTTTCTGTCAAATAGGCTTTTCCTTAATCTCTCCTTATTATCCAACATATTCGCTTATCCAACGTTCTGCCGGCCCATTTACGTTGTATAAGCGAGACTCTACTGTATCTGTGGAAAGTCCAGGGTGAGAGAACTCTTGTCAGTTGGAGGCCAGTGTGTTGTGGTTATTCACCTAAATTAGCATTGAATAGCTTCATCTCCTGGCTTCTTCCTGCCTGGGGGCATCCTTTGTTCAGAGTCGTTAGCTGCCCCTGGTTGATTCATGTCTGGAACTCCTCTGTTTTCAGAGTGTTGCTTCTTATCTACTGTTTTGATTTTAGAGGTTTTTTTTAATACTGGTAGCCAGATTTTGTTCATTTTCATGGTTTCCTCCTTTCTGTTGAAGTTGTCCACATGCTTGTGGATTTCAATGGCTTCTCTGTGTAGTCTGGCATGATAGTTGTTGGAGTGGTCCAGCATTTCTGTGTTCTCAGATAATATACTGTGTCCAGGTTGGTTCATCAAGTGCTCTGCTATGGACTTTCCACAGATATATATAAACCTTCCTTGCTTAGTTTCTATACTTCACAACCTCTGAGGATGCCTGCCATGGATGTGGGCGAAACGTCAGGGGAGAATGCTTCTGGAACATGGATATATATTCCTCACAACCTCTGAGGATGCCTGCCATAGATGTGGGTGAAACGTCAGGAGAGAATACTTCTGGAACATGGACATATATTCCTCACAACCTCTGAGGATGCCTGCCATGGATGTGGGCGAAACGTCAGGGGAGAATGCTTCTGGAACATGGAGATATATTCCTCACAAGCTCTGAGGATGCCTGCCATAGATGTGGGTGAAACGTCAGGAGAGAATGCTTCTGGAACATGGACATATATTCCTCACAACCTCTGAGGATGCCTGCCATAGATGTTGGCATAACATCAGGAGAGAATACTTCTGGAACATGGAGATATATTCCTCACAAGCTCTGAGGATGCCTGCCATAGATGTGGGTGAAACGTCAGGAGAGAATACTTCTGGTACGTGGAGATATATTCCTCACAACCTCTGAGGATGCCTGCCATGGATGTGGGCGAAACGTCAGGGGAGAATGCTTCTGGAACATGGATATATATTCCTCACAACCTCTGAGGATGCCTGCCATAGATGTGGGTGAAACGTCAGGAGAGAATGCTTCTGGAACATGGACATATATTCCTCACAACCTCTGAGGATGCCTGCCATAGATGTTGGCATAACATCAGGAGAGAATACTTCTGGAACATGGAGATATATTCCTCACAACCTCTGAGGATGCCTGCCAT